>NC_140376.1:1865000-1925000 GCF_054491055.1 Hypomesus nipponensis | reverse complement strand
AAGAGAGACAGGGAGGAAGAGAAAGGAGGAGCAACAGTGAGGGTCCAGGAGAGCAGAGGAAGGGAGATGAACAGAGAGAGACCAGGTTAGTCGTGACCTTCATGACTTCCACCATCACATCAGTCCTGATCACCGTGTCTTCTCACCCTGGAGCCGTTCTGCGTCCCCGACGCCTTGTCCCGATTGGCCGCCTCTTCCTCCGACTCCTCCTGAGGGCGGGGCTTCCTGTCCAGCGTGCCTCTGCGGTGCGCTTCGGACGGGAGCAGGGAGCGAAACGAGCGCTCCTCGATCTCATCCTCGGTCATGGACTCGTCAAATTTCAGGGAGTATTCTGTCACCACGGAGGCACTGTCTGCTGGGGAAAAAAAGAGAAGAGAGAGAGACAGCGAGAGATGGTGAGAGAGAGGGTGAGAGAGAGGGTGAGAAAGGAAAGGAGTGAAACGGTGAAAGTCTTCAAACCGACTTCAAAACACTTGAAACAAACCAGTACATGTAAAACCAGTAGAGCCCGTCCGATAAATGATTTTTAAGGCCGTTACCGATACAAATATTTGGTGATTAAAAAATCTGATATTCGGATTTGGCCGATAAAAAATAATAATAATCCAGAAACGTGTAACAAAAATAAGATTTCCCTAACATTAGTTATTTATAGTTTACATTTAGTCATTTTTAGCATTCTTATCCAGAGCGACTTACAGTAAGTACAGGGACATTCCCAGAGGCAAGTAGGGTGAATTGCCTTGCCCAAGGACACAACGTCATTTGACATGGCCGGGAATCGAACGGCAACTGATTAATAGCCTGATTCCTTAACCACTCAGCCATCTGACTCCTGTTATTATTTCCTCACTAAAATAATATGATAATGAAGTTTAAAAATAAACTTGTTTGTTTTTTTTACTGTCACATCAGAACAGAGGAACATCAAAATATATTAAAGTTATGATAAATAAAATGTATTAAAATACAAACTTTAAGATATGAAAGTTATATCTTAAGTTTGAACAAAAACACACACACAAAAAAATAATTTAAAAAAAATCATTTATCGGCCATTATAAATGCCGATACCGATAGTTTGGAAAATGCCTAATGTCGGACGATAATATCGGCCCGCCGATATATCGGTCGGGCTCTAAAAGCCAGTTCTCACAGGTACATCTGACATCCACCCGCGCCGCCCCACACAGGCCCCTGCCCCCCAGATCCCAGGGGCAAGCCGGTACCTTTCTCCTCCAGCAGGGAGGGGATGCTGTCGCTGGGGAGGGAGTCGTCGGCGGCAGTGTGAGCCTCCTCCTCCACTGAGCTGCTGGCTCCGTCCTTCCCCCTCGCTCTCTCCCCGTCCTGCGAGCCCTCCCTGCAGCGCTCCCTGGGGGAGGACGAGGTCTGGGACGGGCTCTGCTGGCTGCTGCCCCCGCCGCTGGAGAGAGAGGGAGGGAGAGAGAGGGAGAGACAGAGAGAGAGAGACGGAGAGAGACAGAGAGGGACGGAGAGAGAGGGAGAGAGACGGAGAGAGAGGAGGAGAGGGAGAGAGAAACAGAGAGAGAGAGAGAGAGAGAGGAGGACGGTTAGAGGAGGCCTTGGTTATTTGTAGTTATGGGGTTTGACACTTGTGCCCCACTAGAACGTGGTCAAATATGGGCTAGGACCAGAGGTAGACTAGGACCAGAGGTGGAATAGGACCAGAGCTGGACTAGGCCCGGGGAAGGATTGCTTACCTGATGTTGGGTCTCCTGGAAGGGAGGGAGTCAGTGCGGCTCAGGCTGTCCAGGGAGGAGAGGGCTTCCTCGGGCCTGCTCCTGCTGGCTGAACCCTCACTCCTGGAGCTGGGACACACACACATAGATTCTCAGGATACTCTCAATGGTAGCAGTATTTCTCTGTGCGTGTGTGTCTGCTGGTCCATACCTGTCGGTGTGTGCGCGTGACTGCTGCTGCTGGACTAGGCTGTGGTGCTGCGCCCCCTGCTGGTCGTACAGGGAGGTGAGGGGGGCGGTGAAGGGGGCGGCCGGGACGCTCAGGGCTCCTGCTATCTGGGAGCGAGCCAGCTCTGTCATCTGGGAGACGAAACAAATGCACCCCAGGATGAACATGGAGTCACCTGACCACCTGTCAGACCTGCTCAGACCCTGCCGGGGAAACGCACCTCTCTGATGTGGCGGGCAGCATCAGCCGTGTAGCGGGCAGCCTCGGCCTGCTGGGACGCCATCTTGGAAGTGGCGTCCTGGAAACTGCTCAGAGCGCCCTGCTGTGATTGGACCATGCTCTCCTGCAACTCCACCTGCGCCTGTGGAGAGGAGGGATGTGAGGAGAGAGTGTGTGTGTGTGTCTCTGTGTGTGTGTGTCTCTGTGTGTGTGTGTCTCTGTGTGTGTGTGTCTCTGTGTGTGTGTGTCTCTGTGTGTGTGTGTGTCTCTGTGTGTGTGTGTCTCTGTGTGTGTGTGTCTCTGTGTGTGTGTGTCTGTGTGTGTCTCTGTGTGTGTGTGTGTGTGTCTCTGTGTGTCTGTGTGTGTCTCTGTGTGTGTCTCTGTGTGTGTGTGTGTGTGTATCTCTGTGTGTGTGTGTCTCTGTGTGTCTGTGTGTGTCTCTGTGTGTGTGTGTGTGTGTGTCTCTGTGTGTGTGTGTCTCTGTGTGTACCCTGGCTGCTCTCTGCCGGTTCTCCTCCAGCTGGAGCTGTGTTTCCAGCGCCTCCCTCTCAGCTTTGATCTTCAGCTCGTACAGGTCACGCTCATGGCGCTGCTGTTGGGCCTGCCAGGGTCAGAGGTCACGGTCAGGACACACAAGAAAGGACAAAGCAAAACACTAAACAGAAGTGCCAAACAATGGGGGGGGAAAGGTCATCACGCTGGGAGAGCTCCGATTGGTCGGGGAAGCAGGCGAGGACCCTCCCTCACCTTGAGTATCTGGGCCAATGAGACGCTCTCCTGCTGGGCCAGGGACACGCCCCGGAGCCTCTCCACGTCCCCCAGCTGCCTGACAGACTCCTCGATGGACTCCAGGTAGGTGAGCTCAGCTGACAGCCTCTGGTGCAGCACCCCTGGGGCGTACTGCAGCTCTGCTGGGGGGGGAGGGAGGGAGGGAGGGAGGGAGGGAGGGAGGGAGGGAGGGAGGGAGGGAGGGAGGGAGGGAGGGAGGGAGGGAGGGAGGGAGGGAGGGAGGGAGGGAGGGAGGGAGGGAGGGAGGGAGGGAGGGAGGGAGGGAGGGAGGGAGGGAGGGAGGGGGGGGGAGATAGGAAGAGGGAGATCAAGAGAGAGGAGAGAAGGACAGACCAGAAGGAAAGTGTGAGAGGCAGGGAGAAAGAGTGTGCATGTGAGAGAGAGAAGAGGAGAGACACAGTTACCGCCATACCTTTCAGCAAACACTATCTTAAAGTAAAGCTCCTTTTAATGAAGGCGGATCAGGCTTATGCTAGTGCTACAGGTACAAGCTTACCATGGGCGGCGGACCCTGCAGCAGAGGTGGCTTTCCCCCTGGCCAGAGAAGCTCCACTCCCCAGACCGATACCCAGGCCCCTACCCAGGGTGTCCCTGCCCGATATTGAGCCACTGTCCTGGGCCCCGGCGGGCGAGCCTGCCCCTGGGGGCGACTGGGGGCCTGGAGGTGAGCCGCCCGAGGACTGGTGAGGGCTAATGACTGGAGACTTCTTACGACCCAGACTGAAAGACACACAGCACCACAGAGACAAACACAGTTAACATGCATGGAAGTGTCAGTTCTGGTATTCAAGACTAGCCATTCCCGTCCTTTTCCACTTTACGGCCCACTTTCATAGCTCAAATATTTGTGCGGCCGCCCAACTCATTTTTACATTTGTAAGAATTGTAATAATCATTTACCAACAGTATATAATATTTATATATGTATTCATTTTTCATACTTAAGTTTTCATTGGTTTGGCGGCCCACCTGTATTACCCTAGCGGGCCATGGGGAATCGCTGTTCTGGACGCCTGGGTCAAGTGCTAGAGTTTAGATAAGGTATGTGTGCCACTAAGGTAGTAAACAATCCAGTCTTAAAAGGTCAGAGTACTTGGTGAGGGAGGTATATGGCGTGCAGAGCCAGTGTCGAGTCTCAGTAACTCAATAACACACACACAAGCCAGCAGGAACAGGGTCTAACAATGAAGAAAGGGGGGCCCTCGGTGAGGAGAGAGGCTGGACATAAGGGCTCTGTGAGGCCGGGGTGGCTGGCTGGCTGGGTGGAGGTGTGGGGGGAAAGGTAGGGTCTGGAGACCAGGGGGACACGGATCAATGGAGCTATTGTGCGTCTGGAGAGCTTGACTGGACAGGGGCTCTGAAAGGCCCAAAGACACCATGATATACACTCTGCTACCTCCACGGAAACACAGAACAGCACACACCCAGTGCCTCCCCCACACTCCCTCTCTCTCTCTACCTCTCTCTCTCTACCTCTCTCTCCCTCCCACCTTCTCTTCTTCCCTCCTCTCTCTCTCTCTCTTTTTCTGCTTCAAGGATCAGTACTGGAGACTAGGAGAGCAGGGAACATCTACTCCACTGTAGAAGACGCCCTAGTTTCTCTTGCTCCAGAGGGAGAGACAGACAGGTTCAGGACAGACAGGTTCAGGAAGGCAGACAGCACACATGCAGGTAGAGGGCTCCACCCAGACATACAGGTAGAGTACACACAGGCTGGAATGACAGGAATGTGGCACCTGGGCTCCAGAGCTTCATCTGAGAGTGGGAAGGGGGGGGGGGGGGGGGGGCTCCAGTATCACAACCAGGAATTAAAACATACAAAACCCCTCTCTCCCTTGGCAGCGTGCCCGCCGCACCACGGAGGAGGCATCTCCCCAGCACGTCCTCCCCCTAGCAGACAGAGGGGCCAGTGTTCCCCAGCCGAGGGCCGCCCTGCAGGGCCTAAGACCCCGACCCTCCAGCGTCACTTATAAAATCACTGGGGTGGGGGGTTCATTAGGGAACTCTTGTAGCAAATACGACCTCTTGGTCACAATACGACCTCAACTCCCTCACTCCCCATCCCCCCCCCCCCCACCGCCCCCTGTTCTACAGCGTGACTTTGGACCACAGGCCTGTTTCCCCTGGAGCTCCACGCCTGCCAAGCTGTGTTTACCCTGGCCTAGGTTCAGCAGCCAAACCACAGTTCCAGTCAGCATGGAGAGGTGCTGGAGAGGTGAGCGGAGCCAGGGAGCTGGAGGAGAGGACTGCCCTGAGCTGGAGTGAGCCTCTGCACAGGGCCTGGAGATCTACAGACAGGGATATACCTGCTCTTCATCCCTGAATGTGTGTCATCCGGGAGGAGAAAGACCACAGCTGGAGACCACCCTTCACGGTCTGCTCTTCCTCTCATACCGGCCACACCAGGAGGGTAAATATTATGGGATGTGGTCGTCCATTGGAGGGTTAACTTTGTATATACTTATAGCGATACAATGTCCCGATTGAAAGGAAACCAGGAAGTGCTGAGAGAGGCGAGGAAGGAAGGAAATACCGAAGCCGACGCCAAGCTGAAAGCTCAGGGGATCCCCTCTCCCCTGCTGACCTGTGTGAAGGGGAATGTCTCTCTCCCCTGCTGACCTGTGTGAAGGGGAATGCCTCATGCAGACCCCTCATCAGGTCCTTCCTCTCTTTGTTATCCACAGCTGAGAGCCCCCCCCCCCCCCCCCCCCCCTCCTCCATAAACTTTCCCCCAAATCCTGTCCCTCTCAACCAGGGGTCTCTCAACGCGGGAGGGCCAAAAGTGAGGATGCATTCGCACAGTTTTGAAACCCGACCTGGAGAGATCTACCCCTTACATAAACAGGCTGCGGGCCCTGTTCCAACACTGTGAAATGCATCCTCCCCTCCCCTTGTTTTGTTACAGCCCACGCTTGCGTCGTACCTGCGTAGAGAATGGGCGGCGGCGCCCCCTGGTGTGCCGTCAGAGTAGGGGCTCTGGGCCTGGCTGGGGGCAGAGCTCTTGTGAGAGCCCCTCCTCCTGGCGTGGGCAGGCGGAGTCTCTGAGGGGGGAGAGCAGGGGTCGTCCACCAGAGTGGCGTCGCTGCGGTCAGAAACTCCTCCTGGAGGGACAGGAGACGTGTTGGATCAGAACACACACACACTCACACACATACAGACACACACACACACATACACACTCACATACACATACACACACACACACTCATACACACACACACACTCATACACACACACACACACGCACTCTTACACACTCTTACACACTCATACACCCACACACACACACTCATACACACACACACACACACACACGCACTCTTACACACTCTTACACACTCATACACCCACACACACACACTCATACACACACACACACACACATACAGACACACACACACGCACTCTTACACACTCATACACCCACACACACACACTCATACACACACACCCTCACCTCTCTTGTCTGCAGAGCCCCGGGAGTGGGGCGAGGAGACGGGGGCGGAGCCTCTGGAGAGGGGGGAGGAGTTAGGGGTGGAGCCAGCAGAGCGTTGGGTCAGGTGGTCGTATGGAGACCTGCGGCTCATCAGCTCCTGGTAGTGGCTGCTGGCCCTGTGGAGAAGCAAGGGTCATCAGGGACAACAGATGGTCACACAGCCGGCTGGAGCACTGGGGACACCTGGTGGTCGACGTGTGTAACAGCATGCTGCCCTTCTACTGTACCCAGGGCACTGAAATAGCAGCATCTGAACTAGCAACATCCACCAGCCAAATGCTCATGAAACAGTCAAGAGGATAAGTACATTTTCTAAACTCACCAGTCCTAAAAAACTAGTGTAATGTATCGATTGGCTGGTCAAATTTGAACATTCACTAGCCATGTGGTCAGTGGAGATTAAAGATAATGTTGCCCCCTGAAGGTAAGTTGACCGTGTGTGATAAGTGTGTGTGTGATAAGTGTGTGTGTGTGATAAGTGTGTGTGTGTATGAGGGTGTGTGAGATAAGTGTGTGTGTGTGTATGAGTGTGTGTGTGTGTGATAAGTGTGCGTGCGTCCTCGCCCTCACCCGCGACCAGACGATCCTCTCTTCGACTGGCTACTGGCTCCGCTGCTGCGCGACAACACAAAGTCGTCCTCATAGGCCGGCCCATCCCCGGAGCCTCCAGCCGATTGGCTGCTGTGCAGCGCAGGGGACGCCCTCTCAGGTCTGTCCTCAACCGCTATTGGACGACAACCCCAGGAAAAGCCATGAGAACCAGGAACAAACACTGACATGGTTGAATCTTTGAAAACAGTGGCATTATGTTTCAGGATAGCCCATCAGCCAGTTTCCCCCCACAGAGATGTGAGTTGTAAGCCTGGGGTCGAGGATCTGACCTTTGCCCTGTCCGAGCAGGTGGTTCTTGGTGAAGATGTTGATGACGCTGTGAGGGCTTCCCTTGGCCAGCTCCTCCCACGGCGCCCGGCTGTCGCGTGGGGGCGGGGCCAGGGGCGGGCTGAGGGCTGGGTAACCTTCCGCCTCTCTCTGGAAGCGGAGGAGGGGCTGGAGGCCGTCTCTCTGCCCGGAGCAGAAGTCTAGGGCGCCCAGGCGCTCCGCCGGCCGGGGGACCGCCCCTCCTGCTTTGCGATTGGCCAGGGGGCTGGCGTCTCCTTCTGATAGGCTGCCTTCGCTCAGGAGAGGTCCTTCGCTGATGGAGCCCCCGCTGGAGTCATGGAGACCAGCCCCCCCCTCCTCCTCCTCTCCGTCTTCCATCCTTTCGTTTCCTCCCCTCTGTCCCGATCCCTCAGTCTTCTTCATCGCTAGGCCGTTTGTCAAGCCCCGCCCCTCTTGAAGTTGGGGGGTGTGGCCTGACGTAGAGGCGTAGTTAGCGGCAGGGAGCCCCACCTTCTCTCGGTAACCGCGGAGATCTCCCAGGCCTGTCAGGTCGCTGTTGTACGCACTCTGGCCGGCGCTGAGAAGCTTCCGGATCCTGAGCGCCAGGTGGTCGGCCTCCAAGGCCACGGAGCCTCCGTTTCCCTCTCTGATGGGCGGGCTCATCGCTCTGGCCCAGCGGCCCTCCCCGTCAGCATCCTGGGGCAGGGGAGCCAAGATGGCGTCCGTGCCCGCGGCGGTGGCTGAGCCGTAGCTGGTCCCTGCCCCGGCCAGTTTCCGGGCCTCGCTCTCTATGCGGGTGGACAAGGAGGCAGCTGTGGCCTTCAGGGCCTCGATGCGCGACGTCTTGGCGCTGCTGGCGGTCATGGCTGCTGGGGGGGCGTTCCTCCCCCGGGCCCCCGCGGGCTCCAGGCCCAGCAGCTGAGACAGGAAGTGGTCAGCAGGGGGGGCTGATGAGCTGCTGGCTCCTCTGACGGCAGGACTCAGACGGTCTGGCTGCAGCCAGGAGGAAACCCCCACACCAAGATCATTCCTGAAGTGTGTGTGTGTGTGAGGGGGGGCAGGGAGGGAAAAGAGAAAGACAGAGAAGAAGAGAAAAATGAGAGAAAGACAATTAAATACAGGAAAGAAAATGAGGAGGGGACAGTTTTAGACACAAGGGTCAGTTGAAGATCAGAGAACACTACAGACTCATGACATGACAGAGAACACTACAGACTCATGACAGAGAACACTACAGACTCATGACAGAGAACACTACAGACTCGTGACAGAGAACACTACAGACTCATGACAGAGAACACTACAGACTCATGACAGAGAACACTACAGACTCATGACAGAGAACACTACAGACTCATGACAGAGAACACTACAGACTCATGACAGAGAACACTACAGACTCATGACAGAGAACACTACAGACTCGTGACAGAGAACACTACAGACTCATGACAGAGAACACTACAGACTCATGACAGAGAACACTACAGACTCATGACAGAGAACACTACAGACTCATGACAGAGAACACTACAGACTCATGACAGAGAACACTACAGACTCATGACAGAGAACACTACAGACTCATGACAGAGAACACTACAGACTCATGACAGAGAACACTACAGACTCAGGACAGAGAACACTACAGACTCATGACATGGAGCACAATTACTTCAGTGTATCGAGAGGGATTATTAAACTGCTCATGAGATTCAACATGAAAGCGTTTCCAGTGTCTAAACAAGCAGAAAGTTTACTCTGAAGCTTGTGCAAACAACATTTAGCCCGAGGGCAAAGCTCTAAGTTTCATCTGACAAGTGTTTTAACAGTTTCCTAGCATTGCGCTCTCATGATTTATTTATTATAGAAAGGAAAACTGATTACATTACCAAGCTGTTTACTTCCCAGTAAGAGACACATTTAGCTCAGCTGTCATATGAGGTTTTATCAGTTACATCTGAAATAGATGTGGAAGTTCCCTATTTCCAGGTAGACGTGGTGTGCTAATGGTACTAGCACTTAGGTGCTAACCTGCCAAGAAAGCTAATAAAGCTTTCACGCTAAACCAACACGTCGACTTTGCTGTTAGGTGTCCATGGAGATGGATAGTTTGGAACACAAACATTCTGTTGCTCAGTCATTAAAACCGTCGAAAAAGAATCTGTCTTTGAGATGTTTATCCTCAACATTTTACCACCTCTTCACAAGAGTGTGTGTGAGTGTGTGTGTGTGTGTTACCTGGACAGAGGAGGAGGGGCTGGCTCAGACAGTGACATGTCGCTGCTGGAGGAGACACTGAGAGGACGCTCCTGTCTCTTGTTCTCTTTGTCAGACTCTCCCGAGGGCTGGTACACTGGCCTCTGCTGTCACACACACACACACACACACACACACACACACACACACACACACACACACACACACACAGTTAGCTTCCTCACACACCAGGAACCGTGGTAGCAGGCTGGCTATTTCAATAGAAAAAGAAGAAACAAACTTGGTGTGTGTGTATCTATCTATGTGTGTGTGTGTCCCGGCGCACCTGTACAGCAGCAGGGGGCCCAGCAGACAGCCCCTCCACCTGCCCCACCTGCCCCACCTGCCCCACCTGCTCCAGCTGCAGCTTGGTGTACGTCTCCTGGAGACGCTTCTGAACTGGAGCCTCCAGCGGCGCCGCCACCGTGGGGGCGGGGCCTGGGCCCGGCCCGCCCCTGGCCACGCCCTCCCGCTGCTTCCTGTACAGCTCCTGCAGCCTCTGGCTCCTCCTCTCCGCCTCCTCCCTCTGGCTCCGCCTCTCGTCCGCCTGCCTACGCCTCCTCTCCTCCTGTTGCCTTGCGATGTACTGCCGGACCTGGTCGGCGTCGTAGTGGCGTTTCTTCACGGCTGGTTCGGTGGCGGCGGGTTCCGTCCGGTGCCTGGCGGGACTGGCGCTGCGAGAGCCGCGGGCCGCCACGCCGTTCCAGGCGGAGGCCCTCGACGTCGTACGCGACCCCGAACCGCCTCTCCTCTTCGTGGCGCTGAGCTCCTCCAGCCCATAATACTCTGCCTCCTTGCTTTCCAGCCGCAGGTCGTCAAGGATACCGCGGATGTCTGCCGAGAGGAGATCGCCGGAAGGGGGCGGGGCTTGGTCCCCGGGGGCGGCGGCAGACTGCGGAGGGGGCGTGGCTGAAGGCCGGGCCTGGTTGTGGCTCCGTCCCCTGCTGTGACCGCGAGCTCTCTCAGAGCTAGCGGCCCGCGAGCGACGGCTCGACTCTGGACGAGGGTCTGAAGAACCCCTGTCAGGGGGCGCTGGAGTAGAACACAGAAGAAAGATGTCACTGATTTGCTTCCATAGCTATCCACAGACAGTCCCTTGTGGTGAGAGAGAGAGAGAGAGAGAGAGAGAGAGAGAGAGAGAGAGAGAGAGAGAGAGAGAGAGAGAGAGACAGAGAGAGAACGCGCCCATGTAGCCAGGGCTGTGTGTGTGTGTGTGTGTGTGTGTGTGTGTGTGTGTGTAGAAGTGCTGCAGTGGGTCTACATTGCCAAACCAGCCTGAGGATTGTGCAGTCAGTCAGAAACAGCCTGTCAATCTCAATCCCTTCCAGTCAGGGGGGCTTACAGTGCCAGCATCAGAGAGAGGTCATGTAGAGAGATACTGTCAGTGACTGTGTCTGTGAGTGAGACTGTCTGGGGTTAAACACCACAGAGACTATACACGCTTTACTTATTTATATTCCACAGCTGGGCTGTGAGGCTGGCAGACTAACTGTTATACATCCTTCTGTTGTACAATGCTTTTTCACTTACTGGCTTATTCTACAACTGCCCCTATTCAAACTGTGTTGATGGATTTATCAGACGGAAAAGGTGAGAATGTACCAATGGAAGGAAGGGGTGAGGCAAGAAGGTAGATGGGAGAGAGAGAGGAGGTGTGAGGGAGGGAGGTGGAGAGAGAGAGGGTGAGGCAGGGTGGTGGAGGAGAGAGAGAGGGTGAGGCAGGGTGGTGGAGGAGAGAGAGAGGGTGAGGCAGGGAGGTGGAGGAGAGAGAGAGGGTGAGGCAGGGTGGTGGAGGAGAGAGAGAGGGTGAGGCAGGGAGGTGGAGGAGAGAGAGAGGGTGAGGCAGGGAGGTGGAGGAGAGAGAGAGGGTGAGGCAGGGTGGTGGAGGAGAGAGAGAGGGTGAGGCAGGGAGGTGGAGGAGAGAGAGAGGGTGAGGCAGGGAGGTGGAGGAGAGAGAGAGGGTGAGGCAGGGAGGTGGAGGAGAGAGAGAGGGTGAGGCAGGGAGGTGGAGGGGTAACAGAGGTCTCCATACAGCACCTGTCCTGGTCTGTGTGTTGGAGGGCTGGAGAGAGGGGGGCTGGAGAGAGGGTTCCCTGGGAACCCTGGGAGGACCCAGTACCATCTTCACCATCTTCTGGCCCTCACGCCACGACGTGGTGCTGATCACTGGAAACACACACACACACTTTAGAAAAAGCGCCCAATAAAACACAGGTAATAATGACCAGAGTAGCATCCGTGGGTCCCTTCTAGTGAAGCAGGCTGCATACTGTAATGAATCCACTATAAATCTCATGGGAAATCAAATCTTTGAGATTTTCATTCGCAATCCAATACAAGGTATTTATTGTGACCTGGAAAATTAAGTTAGGGTTGCTAGGGGTGTCGGTGTGGACTGGAATCTGAAACAAGTCTATAAGTGCTATCCATTTCAGCTTTCACAAATCATCATTATGCAAATACAGACTCTACGTGATTTACTGTAAGTATGCTTTCAATCTCCCTGTCCAGCCCACTTATCTGCACCACCAGATGTCATCATCCCAGTGCAGAGTGCCACACTAACCCTGGATCTTAGCTCACATGCAGCTCTGTGCATCAAAGATGTTTCACTGAGGTTTGCTAAGGGAAACTGAACCACTTTTTGTGTGAAACGAGTCGACTGCTGTTACAGAGCTGGTCCAGAGCAGGAGAGAGACCGTGCAGGAGAGACCGTGCAGGAGAGAGACCGTGCAGGAGAGAGACCGTGCAGGAGAGAGACCGTGCAGGAGAGAGACCGTGCAGGAGAGACCGTGCAGGAGAGACCGTGCAGGAGAGAGAGCGTGCAGGAGAGACCGTGCAGGAGAGACCGTGCAGGAGAGAGACTGTGCAGGAGAGACCGTGCAGGAGAGACCGTGCAGGAGAGAGACCGTGCAGGAGAGAGACCGTGCAGGAGAGAGACCGTGCAGGAGAGACCGTGCAGGAGAGAGAGCGTGCAGGAGAGACCGTGCAGGAGAGAGACCAGGCAGGAGAGAGACCGTGCCGGAGACACCGTGCCGGAGAGACCGTGCAGGAGAGACCGTGCAGGAGAGACCGTGCAGGAGAGACCACAAAGCTGCAGACTCCACTAACCTGCCCTGCAGCTGTGTGTGTGTGTATGTGTGTGTGTGTATGTGTGTGTGTGTGAGACGATGGTAAAGGAGCCAGCCAGGCTGAACTTGATCACAGATTTCTGAAAGCCTATTTATAGACCAGCAGCTACCAGCAGAGGCCAGGGTGAGAGGAGGGTAGGAAAGAGAGAGAGGGAGAGAGACATAGGGTGAGAGTGAGAGAGACAAAGAGAGAGAAAAGGAGAGACAGAAACAGGCTAGAGAGAAACCTGGAGGTAAGAGGAGGCAGGGGGGTGGGCGGGGGGGATGGCATGATAGAGATCTGCCCCCCCCTGAAGGAAGAGAGGGGAGGAGCATGACTGCCATCCACATACCAGAGGTGGACTGTGTCAGAGCTGCCTGCTCTGTGTCGGCATGGGGGGGACATTCTGGACATTTCTCCAGGGATAAGTACAAGTTTTCCCTGCCTGCCAGGACACACAGACAGACACACCGGCAGACAGACAGACACACCGGCAGACAGACAGGCAGACAGACATACTGGCAGACACACCGGCAGACAGACAGGCAGACAGACAGGCCGGCAGACAGACATACCGGTAGCCAGACAGCCAGACAGACAGACAGGCAGACAGATCCCCACCTGGCTTGGCTTCCTGGTCAGGAGCCGAGGCCGACTTGTGGACCTTCCTGACGGGCTTGGAAGACTTCCTGTCCCTGGATCTCTCTTTCCTCTGAGTCTGACGCTGGGGCTGAGTGCTCTCTGAAACACACATACACACATACCACACACACACACACACACAACGCCACACATGAGAGGCAGATTGGGGGTGTGGGGAGGAGAAGATTTATTGCGAGTGGTGCTTTGAAGCAGAGAACTTCCCCCACCTGGACGTGAGCCCAGGAAACAACATGCTTAAACAATACGTCTTCTCTTTCTCATGTCTTCCAGTGAAAACGTTCTACTGAAGAACGACTCCTGGAGACCAGCCCCACCAGCATGCTGCTGCGGCCGCTGGTGGCCGGCTGCCTGGAAAAGCAGTCTGCGTTGGCTGCAGAGACGCAGAAACCTCACACGACACCCGGAGAAGCTCGCTTTTTTTCAACTTCACATGAATAGACGATGAACATCTCTATCGTTCTGCACTCGTTCTCTGGCTTGGAAGGAGGAACTTGCTAGGGTTTCTCTCCCCAACACAGGTTCCACAGAGGATCCCTACTGTAACACAGGGCTGGATCCAGCCCTGGTCCCAGCGGTCCAGTCCAGACCCACTGGAGCGAGCCTAACTCCCTCTCCCTGCCTGCCAGGCCAGAGCCCTGTTTTCACCACAGGGACGTCACATCTAGTCCTCTTCTCTCAGCAGAGGAGGGCAGGACACGCTGTTATTACTGCTGCTCTTCCACTGTGCTGTACACCCTCTGTTAAGACTGCTGGAAGGGACTGACTGAGAGGCCCTCTAACGCTACAGACTCACTGCTGCAACCCTGTCATTAAAGATCGGTTACCTACAAGGGATGTGGATGTGTGTGTGCATGCCTGTTTGTGTCTTTGTGTCTGTGCACTTGTGAGAGAGCCTGTGTAGGTATGTGTGTGTGTGTTTGTGTGTGTGTGTGTGTGCTACCTGTGAGCTGTCGAGTCAGGTCTCTGTAGATCTCTCTGCTGAGGTTGTGGAAGTCTTCCTCCCCCCACACTTTGCCATCAGGCGTCCTGATCTTGGTCTCACTGCTGTTGAAACCTGAACAGGAAGTGACAGCAGCTGTTACTGAACAGAGCAACTGCACATGGAGCTCTCCCCATCATCACAATGTCATCAGTGTAAGAAACAAGATTACAGTTCAAGATACAAGGTTTCAGTGCACATGAGTGATGATTACCGGTTTGCGAAAGAGACAGAGAAAGAGACAGACAGAGAGAGACAGACAGAGACAGAGAGACAGATAGAGACAGACAGAGAGAGACAGACAGAGAGAGAGACAGAGACAGACAAAGAGACAGAGAGAGAGACAGACAGAGAGAGAGAGAGAGAGAGAGACAGACAGACAGAGAGAGAGAAAGAGAGAGAGAGACTACCTCTGTATATGGGTGCTGGTGGAGCAGCCGCCACCTTCCGAACGGTAGCCGTGGCGATGCTGGAGGAAGTCCCGGTGGTTCCAGCCAGGCCCACAGGCCTCTCCAGGTACCCCAGCAGGCGCTCCCTCTCCGCAGCCTCCTCCAGGTGCTCTCTCTGCCTCCGGATGCGCTCCTTCAGCTTCTCCAGCTTGTCGTCGGGCTGACGCCGCCGCAGGTTCTCCAGCCGCTGGGAGGCCGAGCCGGGGCTGGTGGAGTCCGAGGTGTCGGCCTGGGCCGCCGGTCCTGGGCCCGGGGATGGATTCTGAGCTGTGGGGCTCCCCCCCTGCTCCGCGCCCCCCCGGTCGCTGCGTGCGGGGGGGCGCAGGGCGTCCAGGGCAGGCCGGTCGTTGAGGTAGCGGACCACCGTGCTGTCCAGGGCTGAGGAGCGGGTGCTGTCCAGATCGTGGTCGGTCTGGCGCTCGCGGGTATCGCTCTGGTAGACAAGCTGGCTGAGGGGGTCTGGGGGGGCCCGCGGGGGGGCGGAGGACACTGGCCCCTGCGGGCTGTGAGCCTCTAACAGAGAGGGGGCTCGGGAAGGGGGGGTGGCTTCCCTGCAAAGACAAAATGGTGGAGGATTAGGTCGTTCAAACACAAACAGAACAGAGACGATGCACTCAAAACATGAACTCAATCTTTCAGGGTCTATTCTTAGCCAGACTAATCTTCTGCTGGATCTGAAGAGCCCCTAAGGTTACAGACTCAGATGAACATGACTGGATCACATCAGGAGTGGGACCAGCTTTGCTCACTGTCTGCAGGAACCGTAGAAGAAAAACAAACCAATAATCTATTGTAAAGCCGAGTGAGGCATGTAAGCTATGTAAGTGGTTGAGTGTCAGGAACATAGGTCATGTGACAAAAATAAAGAGGAAATGTGCACAAGCCGTTTCTGTATTCCAGAGAAACGTGTGTGTGTGTGTGTACGTGTGTGTGCGTGTAAGAGTGTATGTGTGTGTATATGAGAGCGTGCGTGCGTAAGCATGTGTGTGTGTGTGTGAGCACGTGGGTGGGTGTACCTGTAGGATGCCAGTGGCTCCTTGAAGTCCACACAGGTGTTCCTGCACACGTTGCTGTCCTGTGTCGTGTTCCTCAACGGGGAGCGAGAGCTCTTGTCAGGGCTGCTCTGACTCCGCCTCCTCCACCTGGTGGCCCCGCCCACCTGGGTGAGGTCATCGGCTCGTCTCCCGTCTGACTCAGGAGAGAGGAGTTTCAGGCTGAGGTGTCTCTCCACCCTTCTCCTGTTTTCTGTCCAGTTTGGTGTGTGTGTGTGTGTGTGTACACGTGTGTGTGTGTTCCACACCTCTGCAGCTGACTTTCCGAGTGGCACCCCTGGCACTTCTCTTGGTATCCATGACGACGTCCAGCTGAACCCCGGACCCCGGCGCAGCCTCCAGGCGGTTCTCGATGTGCCGCAACTGAGAGACACGAGGAAGAGAGGGGGGAGGAGTCAGCAGGCATGATGTCACACTCACGTCCAGACTGGGCAAAACACCCTTACAGACTGCACAGCAGACCACTTCCTTGGACAGGTTGTAAGACTGTCGTAGGTCTTCCAAGATCGGAAAAAGGAGAGATGTTGAGCCCAGAACAAAAATGAGACACAACAGCGGATTGTACAACAATTTTTTTATCTCAGAAATAACATGGGAACCTATTGAGCATTCAGCTCATAACCTACGCTACAGTTTCACAGACCAGACTCGTGACTCTGAAAATGAAATGCATTTTGGGAAGTAGTTATCTAGTCAAATAGATAAGTACACAAGCATTGTGTTTGATCTGAATAAAGTATGTGTGTGTCTGAGGCTTAAGACACACTTGTTCCGGGAGCACAACGGTACTTAGGAATGATTGGCTGGACCTAATGTTTCCTTCAGGATCACAATGACTCTTATTGAGAGATTGCTCTTGTTGGTTAGTTGTAACTGACTTAAAACTACTGTACTTGCTGTGTAATATATTTTTGCTGCTTGCTTTTTTCCATAGGTACACCCTTGCACTTGTTCACGTTGTTAAATTGTTTAATTGTAACTTGTTCAACTACATGATCTTATGGTTCTTCCCTTTGAGACTTATTTAGTTTTCAGTGTATGCTTCATGTTTTGGCTACCCACAATGTTTGGGGCTATCTCGTTGTTATGATCAGTGACCTTTGCACTTTTGTAAAGCTCTCTTTTGGAAGTCGCTTTGGATAAAAGCATCTGCTATATGCATAAATGTAATGTGTGTGAGAGAGAGCGAGACACAGAGAGAGAGCGAGACACAGAGAGAGAGCGAGACAGAGAGAGAGAGCGAGACAGAGAGAGAGAGCGAGACAGAGAGAGAGAGCGAGACACAGAGAGAGAGCGAGACAGAGAGCGATAGCGAAAGAGAGAGCTAAAAGGAGCTCCACTTACTGCAGCTTTGGTCTGGTTCAGGCCTCTCCATGCAGTGGACAGTTCTGTGTGGAGAAAGAGAAGGATTTTAAAGATCCACAACGTTCCAGAACCAACTGACACTACTTCTTCAAAGTTCAAGAAAATTGTTTTAAATTGTCAGTCCGTTGACGTATTATCAATTGACTACCACTACTTCTTGTATGAAATAAGTACCATCAATTGGGATGTTTTTTTATTTATTTTTATTAGAAGACTTCTGAATAAGAGATCTGCAGTTAACTGGGTCTGACCTCTGCTGTTGTCAGTATGCTGTTGAACAGGGACATTACTCCCCCTGCTGCTCCTCATCACTCCTCACCTGCAGTCCACACAAACAGGCCAACGTTACACAAGCACAACAGAGAGAACAGTCATCCAACTAAACAGGCGAGCCCTGTTATACTGAAACCGAAGGCTACATACTTGATAAGGCAGAGTATAGAGGCTGCGGGAAGGTTTAGGGAACACCATGGCAGCTGGCCTGCCGGTTTCACTTGCGCTTAAAACTGGCTCTACCGCTCGTGTCTTTCCGTATGACGAAACAGGAATGACAGCCAACAAGAACACAAGCAGTGTCCGCTTATGGAAACAATAGTCTAGAAATGTAAACATGTCATGCTACTCTTTCGCGTACAGTGAACTATTAGTTTTCACATATTTCCTACTATATTCTACTCCTTAGCCTAACATACAAGAACGAGCATGCGAAGCCTGCTAGTAAGCATCTGATGTTTTTATACCTATACAAGCATTCCGTACAGTTTATTATCATTCCCTCATAGTCATATGACGTCCTTGGGGCGTTCACGTCAATCACACTTAGCGTTTGCAAGAAGTAATCTCCAGCTAACATCTCCAAACTGGTCATCTCCAAACCAAATTGACAGCTAGTTTAGACGCCTAAGTAGATTGCCTAGCTACTGACATCAGAAAGATCGATTTCGAAGAATTTCTATGAAGAAGAAACTTAACGTTTAAACACTTTTCCGTTACACTACAATAATAAACAATTAAACAAACTCAATTCAAATAGAGCAAACTTCGTCTTGATATCTACCGTAGCAACTGTACTGGACTAAGAGACGTTTTTCATATTCAGTAGTTAGTCTGGCCCGCTGCCTCTGTTACACTAGACACTGTCTGTAGTTGACAGTTACCGCAGCTAGCGTAACTTTGCTAATCTAGCTAGCTAGCAAGTACAAATAGCAGGCTACCTAGTGGTATGACTTTGTACTACTTCATAACTGGACAACTTATTCCTGTTTTTCCTGGTTGATATCAGAATTGTTGCCTACATAAACAAAAGTATTATGTTCTGCAAACCAATTCCAGACAAACAGGCTAGCTTGGTATACCGGTGTCCTTCCAGAAAGTATTCGGATCCCGGAAAAGGCCTAGCTCTAGCTACACTGTACAGTAGTAGGCTAGTAAACGGTTTCGCTAGCCAGCTAAGTTAGCCAGCTAGCTAACTTACCGGGACTAGTGTTTTCCTTAATGTATGCGATATTTAAACCAAACCCGCATTATTAAGGCAGTATACCAGTAGACTAAGGATCTGATTTCAGCAAGTTTCCATTGTCATAATAATTTCATCATGAAGAGAATAATCCAACTTTTCTTCGGCCAACGCACAACGCTAGCCCCCGGTACACTGCTGTCACAGTGTCAGTGTCAGAATATTTGCGAGCTAACTTTAACCTGCTAGCTACTAGCTAGCAAGCCAAGTTACTTCCTATGGCTACTTCTGATACATTTTACGGTAGCTAGTTAGCTAGCAACAAATAAAACAAACCCGGTCGCGATATTTGCCGCGGTTTGTCTCCTGACGCTATACTGTATAGCAACAACGCCTCAACTCCAGCTATTTGATTTAGGATAGCTTCTGTAATTCCCCGCCTTTCAGTTAGTAATTCCCGGGGTTGGTAGCTCTAAGTGTTGCTAGCCTGCCGTTCAGCTGACTGTCCACCATCACAAAAAAAACTAAAGTGTCCCAGTATCGTTTTCCAGCCTGAGAATCTCATTGGTTGCCTAAACTCAGGACGCCCCACGGTGCCCGATCAGTCTCCACGGGGTAAAAAACAGATGATCGCGCATTTTCATTACAGACTAGGAACCCAGATGCGTATATTTGGTCTACAGTAACTCATCAATGAACGGTCAGAATATATAGAGTCTATGAACCCATTGCCCATTGTTAAAAGCTCAGGCAACAGTGGAATGCATACAAAAAGAGCAGTTTCACAAAACAGCCACAAGAGAGCAGCACGTTAAACTACAGCACATGTACTTTAGTTTTGCACTTTCCTTCACCGCATCAACCTTTACTAACAGGGATTTTCCATAGGGTTAGGTGGGGTTTAAAATGTGTCTTTTGATTGGGCAAATTGCATAGATTCATATACACATTCTTTCCACCTCACCTCACATCATGAAGCCAGCAGTTTGGGAAAGACCTAAAGCCCGTCTATGGAGACTGCAAAACAATTACCCACTCACTAGCATACATCTGAATTATTATTATTTTCTTCTTTGATCTGATCTGTGAACATTAGATAGATGACTGTTTCATTGAGCTTTTTGCCAGACGTGACAAAGTCTTGCTAGACCGGTTATTTATAACAATTTTATGATTCATCATTTCATTGTGCTCTTTAATGGCAACTATGGCAACAAATGAAGTAGGCTACACGGCATAGTCTACTGAGTATAGAACAGACATGAGAGAGGGAGAGAGAGACATAGAGAGACAGAGAGAGAGACATAGAGAGACAGAGAGAGAGACAGAGAGAGAGAGAGAGAGAGAGAGAGAGAGAGAGAGAGAGAGATGACCACAGTTAAAGAAATTCTCCCCCAACCCCTCGTGAAGAAGCAACCTGTGTGTATGACTGTGAAACTCTGAGACAGTTTCCCCAACGTCGCGAGCTCTCCGTCGTCACCTCCCCACCCTCTCTCGAGCCGCAGGAAAACTGTTCGTTGAATTTACGCTTTCTAACATTTCCATTTTTTGAGGACTAGCCGGCGAAAATGGAGAAGAAAACATTACTTTCAGGTAAATATGCGTGTAATACTTTTCTGTTAAACCGTGTTGAGTGATGCGGAAACGACTCACTTTTATGTTATTTTATGTCACTTGTAAAATATGAACATAATTCATTGTTTTCACTTCTGAGAAGTTGCCTCCTCTGATTGTCGTAAACGCTCGTATTAGCATAGCCTACGTGCGTAATGACAGCGCAAATTCGGTTTGGGGAAGAGTCGTTTGACATTGGCATTTTGATTGCGTTCGGGTGGTGAAACTCTCGAAATTAGGTTGCCTCCAAACGGGAGCACAGTATGCCTCTTAACGTATGCCATGTAGTTAGCGAGCAATCATTACGCGCAAGTGGCGCGCTCCAAAATGACGGGGCTGCATTTCAATCCGCCCCAGCACGCTCTCATCATCCTTCTGTGAATTGTCTAAGAGGCGGAGGGAACAATCAGTGGACAAATGGGCATAGGCCAGGAAACGTTCACTTGAGTTCCACCACAGATAAAAGATAACGTGTCTTTGCGTTTTCATACTTTGCATGTGGATGTATTAAAATAGTTCACGGCCACCTTGGACGAAACCTACTGTAATTATGTTTAACCTTTGTTCCACAAACGCTTAGCTGTTTGCAGAGATGGACTTAGACTCTGCTGCTCTCACTCAATCAGATGCTTTTCTTGTTTGAAACGTTTTTCGTTTTGTGTTATCCACCCAAATAGCACCATCTGTGTATGTGTGTGTGTGTGTGTGTGTGTGTGTGTGTATATAATTCACTTGGGTATTTCGTTCGTGTGGTAAACAAAAACACAGATAGGGTTTGGGACTATTAAAAAAAGTAAGAAAGTTGAAGTCAATTCATTTGAACGAGGAGCTTGGAAACTGAAGATAACATTCAGCCATGTTTCTGTCAAGCGGTAATGACACAAGCTACATACCGACAATCACAGGGGGATTCTAAACGCTCAAGCCTGAGAGAACGGATGAGTGTGCCACACAGAAGAGATTCCCATTAGAAGATTTCATTTGCAAAAACACAAACCGTGTCCGCAAAGTTTCATTACGTGCGAGTGCGTCAGCTCTGTCTCTCTGTGGTGCAAAAGAGCCAGTCTTAATGGCCATGGTCCAGGCAGACGGTAGAGAGGCTGAGGAAGAGAGATCTCCTGGCTGCAAGGCAAAATGAAGAGAGAAAAGCTGCGGCGAGTTCACCATAGGCAGACAGCCACGCAGAAATCAATGACTTCATTGAAGACCGGCACATGTAGTACAAGGCATTTAATGCCACAGGGATGGAGAAGTCTGTTTGGATGGTTATTGACAAAAAAAGGTATTGGGGTTTGTGGAGGGTGTATCTAGCACCACTTCAAAGCTGCACCATTAGGGAAAGAGGACATTGTTGTGGTTCTAGGACCTCAATACGGGTTCCCAGTCTCAGGGGAATGGCCCGCAGTGCTCTCCCAAACCACCTCAACTACACATTTCATTTGCATATTGATGAAGAGCCTTACACCTCCACCCGCCACCTACAGTCTTCTTCGGACAGCCGTCTGGTGGTCCCGCCTCAAGAGCGTCTAGTCCCAACCCAAGCCCTTCTCCTGTCTGGCCCCCCAATGGTGGAATCACCTCCCCACCTCCATCAGAGACACTGACTGTCTCTCCACCTTCAAGAAAAGGCTAAAGACGCACTTGTTCAGGGAGTACGACGGTACTTAAAAAAGATTTGTTGGATCAGATGTTAATTTCCTCCAGGAACACAATGACACTTATTGAGGGACTTGTTGGTTAGTTGTAACTGATTTAACTACTTGTACTCACTGCGAATTATATTATTGAAGCTTGCTTTCCTCCAGGTACACTATAGCACTATCGAGGATCATGTTGTTTGATTGTAATTTGTTTAAACAACACGCAGCATAACTTATCAGCTATTCCACACACACGCTGAAATCATTTTGTCCTAATAGTTTCAACAATGCGTCTGACTGTAATATCCAATATTGGCTTTTGCTTGCCTTTTTTCTCAGTTTGCCAGGTGGTTTCATTCCAGCAGCCAGACAAATTAAAACTGTAGATATTGCAGTAGCAGGAAATAATGGAATACATATTTAATGTCCACTTGTGCAAAGGGAAAGTTTTTCATGGCAAACTACTCTGCCAAGAACCACACACACACACACACACACACACACACAGATTCAAACACTGAGTGAGAAGTAAAATCTCAAACCTGGTGGAAAGAAATGGTGATTGTTTATTCAAGAACTCACTTAACCCTGGTGCGACCTCTGGGTCATTGTAACCCACCGTCGTGGTGCAAAAGGTGGGTCACAATGAGCTGAAGGCAGCATTAATCAGGGGAGACAGGTAAGTCTTGGGCATTCATTGCCACAGACGCCAGCTGCCACTGGGTAAGACCACATGAATGATGCGTGTGTGTGCCTGCGTGCGTGTGTATTGGAGGTTAGACTGGTTGATTTTGTAAAGCTAATTAGCACCTTTGGAAATTCTAATTTGCGCTCAGAGACGGCAAGTCTTATAGCCTCTCTTCAATCCCAGACACTAACTGGACAGAAGGATCATTGTAAGAAACACCCTCACCACAATGCTAATCTCAGTCACAGCTCTTAACTTTAAAAATGTATATTTCTCCAGTGGGAAATTAGTTCTGCAGTGAGTGTGTGTCTATTAAGAATTCAGACAGAGTTTGCATACAGTTTTCTATAACTCAGACAGGTGTCAATGTGATTAATACAAAATAGGAAAAGAGGAGGCATTTGTCTCAGCATGTGGCATGGATAAAAACCTGAAGAAATGATTTGCAATTGGACTAGTGTGTGTTTCTTGAGTTTGTATTTGTTCATGCAGGTGCGCGTTGGTCAGTGTTTGTGTACCAGTGGGTATGCGTGCATGTAATGTGTGTGTGTACATCTGTGTGGGTCGATGTCTGTGTGTTCTTTTCAGCCACCTCCTATGGCTCAGTTAACCGTTCTGGCATTTAAAGCGTCCTGTCATTCATATGACTTGTGACATGTGTATTTACCTTTTGGGTCAAACACCCCACTGAGAAGATAATGTCTTCACATGTACTCGTCAGACTGCACAGCTTAAGGAAGCAGAGGGTTTGTTGGTGTGTTCGTACATGTAGGTGTGTGTGTGCAGGTTTAGGCGTACAGTGTGTGGGTGTTGGAGAGGGGTGTGTGCGTTGCATTATTGTGTGTATCAGTGTGTGTGCACAACAACAATCTCTGTGAAGGCTGTGAAGGCTGTGTGAGTCAGTCTGCCAGCTGGACAAGGTAATGTGGTTTGTCACGCTGTAGAAAAAAAAAAGGGAGAAAAAATGAGCAGCAGAAAACGGCAGGTGAGCGAGGCAAGATGGGCTTTATGTTAGGTTAAGTTTTCATCCATCAGAAACCTGAACCGCACAGTCGCACAGCCACACAGTCACAGTTGCACAGTCACACAGTTGCACAGTCGCACAGTCACAGTCGTCTGATGATGGAAATATCAAACGCTTCACACAACTTCCCGTCGTTCGAGTTGTGAGTGTTGACAAGTCAAGATAGAAAAATAGTCTTCTTACTCTCAGTCATGCTTTTTTGAAGAGCATGCACAATGAAGTAATGATGCTTTTACGCCAATGAGGGTAAAAGCCACTCAGTCCAGCTAGCTGCTTGTGGACTGTATGTCATCATATTAGCATAGAGACATTTTTCTGTGCATTTGAATAGACAGCAGTAGTAAATGTGAGATATGGAATTTGGCAGCTTCATTTCCTGTAAAGCAACTGGTGACTGTGCTGCATTAAAGAGAATGAGGCTCTGTTTGCAATCTGAAAAATGCTTCTCACAGAAATATAATTTGTTCCTGTGGTTTGTTTGTTCTTCCAGTTGCCTGGGTTCTGTGATAACAATTTACTGACGGGGGCTGGTTACAGAAATTGGGACTAGGAGGAGAACATGGGTTAGGGGAGGAAACACAAAGGGTTGCACTGGAGGAAATACAGAACAGGGAGAAGATGAGAAGGAGAGGAAAGGAAAGGTGATGAAGACCAGAGCAGAGGAGAGAGGAGATTAGAGGAGAGGAGAAGATAGGAGGAGAGTAGAGGAGATGAGAGGAGAAGGGAGGAGAAGAGAGAAGAAGAGAGGAGAAGAGTGGAGATTAGAGGAGAGGAGAAGATAGGAGGAGAGTAGAGGAGATTAGACGAGAGAGGAGAGGAGAAGGGAGGAGAAGAGAGAAGGAGAGGAGGAGAGAGGAGATTAGAGGAGAGGAGAAGATAGGAGGAGAGTAGAGGAGATTAGACGAGAGAGGAGAGGAGAAGGGAGGAGAAGAGAGAAGGAGAAGAGAGGAGAAGAGTGGAGATTAGAGAGAGCAAGGCATGCTGTGTAATGGGGGGTTTGTGGGCAGCAGGTGGTTGAGGAGGAGGTCACTCGCCTGACAAATCCTCTTCATCACTCCTGATCATCATGTCGTGTGTGTGTGTGTGTGTGTACACACGTGTTTAAATGTATCTATGTATTACTCCAGTACAGCTGGAGGCTGGATCCTTCTGCACAGATCACATCAGGCATGGATAATCGACACTCACTTTAAGAGTCTTCAATAGGTTGTGGAGCGTGTGTGTGTGCATGTGTGTGTGCGTGTGTGTGTGCGTGTGTGCGTGCGTGTGTGATAATGATAATGGTCATAGAGAGGTAATGAAAGGTGGTCATTTCACAGCTGTTAGGCTTTGATCTCGTTAACCACAGAAAAACCCAGCCTCCCTCTCTCGCTCTCTCACTATGTCTCTGTCTCTCTTTGATTATTGCAACCTCCCGCCCTTTACAACGAGAGGTAACTTTTAAAAAGTTTGCACATTTTAGATAAAACTATATTAAATATATTCAATTTCTCACCGAAAAATGGTGTGCTGTAACTCAACAGCCTTGTCTGTGATAGAACTACAGTACATCCGGACGACAGCTAGCCTCCATCCCCCTCTTGCTACATTGACTTCAATACAAACCCTAGCAAACCACCCGTCCATAGACATGTGTAAGGGGGTGTAAGAGACGTGGTCTTGCTCCGCCAGGGCCGTCGTTCTCTGCCAATCGGGAGTTGAACCTGCCACCTCTGGACTGCCAAGCGAAACCACTCCCAACCGGTTACACATGCATGGTATTTAATACTACTTCCGGAAGACCTCCTTCCACCAATCGAAGCTTTTGTAGTATAAACTGACATGCTGTTCAGCCAATCTATAGGGCATTATTGGGGGAAGATTTTTGACGCTTGTTGTCGGTGGTAATAGTGGTGAGCATTGACTGTGCCGGGAATCGAACCCGGGAATCAAGTCCTGTGAACTCTAAATCTAGTGAATAACGATAACTTTATTTGCATCCACACCAATCACGACAATTAGCTTCTCGCAATGTTGTCTTCCATTTCAAATGCATGTGTGCAATAACTTTGGTTGGATTCTGATTGGTTGTCAGCAGGGTTCTCAAGTTATATCAAAAGTTTGCATACGTGTCAGTGTTTGCAGACATCCCAAGTCTCCCGGAAAGTCCGGGAGTCTCCCGCATTTCAATAGGGACTCCCTGACGCCTGCAAATGCTATATAAGCTCCCGGAAATCTGGGATTTAGTATTTACAGCTGTAGCGAGAGACTGTCCAATGGTAATTTCTGGTACAGACAGGTGTATACAGGTGCGTCCTGATTGCGCCCGGGGGGGGGGGGGGGGGGGGGGGGGGGGGGGGGTTGAGGGGGTACATTGTGCGTTCCGATTGCGCCCAGGGAGGGCACCTCCGGGAAATTAGTCTCAGCAGGTTGGGATGTCTGTGTTTGGGTAAAAATTCCAGCCTACCAGAACACTGAGACTATCATTTTAGCTTGCCTGCGTTTCGTCCAGGGCTCTGCAGGCACATACTAGTGAACGTTTTATGGGTTTTTAGCTAAAGAATGGCAGGCTCAATCACTGGGCAAATTCTACCCTTGACGTTTCCCAGCAAGCGTTGGTGGTATAGTGGTGAGCATAGCTGCCTTCCAAGCAGTTGACCCGGGTTCGATTCCCGGCCAACGCAAAGACATTTTTACTACAAATAAATTAATACAGTTAAATATAATCTGCTAAACATGTCCATTCGTGATTTAGCTAGCTATTTTAAGATTGCAAAGACGTGTACTATAGTTCTCTCAAAAATGTTTTGATCTGAGACGCTTCTCGCAATCGCATAAGAAAAAGGCACAACAGCGCCCCCCAAATCCCCATTGTGGCCACACATGGTAGTAGTCGATATGGTTCAGACCAGCCATAGAGAATTAATGGGAAAAGTTAAGAAAGTTAGGACTGCCGCGCGAAACCCAGGTTCGATTCCTGGCCAACACAATCGTCCTTTTGCCTTACGATATCTTGTTGAAACATTATAATACATGTTTCTTATGGAACCCCCCCACAAATAAATACAAAAAATGACCTACATCATCTGTACCGGACTTCTGAGCAATGAAATAATGAACTATATTTGAGCATACCAAATTTATAACACCTTTTTACTACCTACAAGTATAAGTGTGAATGATAACATTCATGGGTAACATTGTCTAAACATCCCTTTAAAACAGCAATTTAATGGAATCTTTACCAAAATCGACAATTCAAATTCTCACCTGAACCCCTGGTGTTGATTCATCACCGACCTGCTCTAGGTTACATCTGTAGCTTCAGGGTGCTGTTTTTCCTGCACAGTAATTCATCAGTGTAATACAGACACGAACCATGCTTAGTTGACTGCTAACATAGGTCGAAATTACAGGGATAGCCATATTACTATCCAAGGGATCATAGAGGCCTAGCTTACTTATTACCAGTTAATATCGAATAATATAGAGTTGCTAGCCTGCTGATACTAAGCTAAACTAGCACGGTCCCATTATGTGGGTAGGTTAGCCTAGCTTTATCCTTCTGACTTCAACAAGACCAGCTGCTGCTAACACACTGGTCGAAATATTGCAGACGCTAGGGATAGATTTAATACAAGCAAAAGTTACATGCTGCTTTACTACACTAACAACCTTCAAAACATGTTTCCATTTTAGAATGGGTGGCGATGTAAGGCTAGCAACAACGACCTTCTTGATAGCTAACGCTAGCTAGCTACTTAATCTCTGGGTGGGGAAACAACTTCTTATATCCTTCTTTTTTGGGGGGGTGGCATTTTGATTTTCCTTTCTACAAAGCACAAAAGGGGAAAAAATATAAATGCTGAGACCAAACAAAATACTAATATGAGGCTTCATTTTTTCCCTGGCGTATTTAATAGCTGGTGTCAGACTACTGCCCTCTAGTAGTAGCAAGCTACTAGTAGCTAGCAGCGTGTGCGAGACCAAGCACTTTTCACATATTTCACAATTTTAAAGATAATTAAAAACCAGAAAATTCGGTTGTGTTTACATTTCAATATTACGTACTCAATGCCTTTTCAAATCCAAAACATGTCACTGATTTGTTTCCATAATAAAGAGTTACCTGGATCTTTGTTTTTCCTCCTTTTAAACACAGGATTTTGTAAGAGTATTATGATATAATATTAGCTGCTTAGAGCTATGGAAGATGGGGATAATCTTCAGATGACGTTTTTACAATAGTTGCTAGTCGGCTTTTTTCTACAGACAACACGCTGTAGGCCTAGTTTGTTCATCATGTCCTCCCCAATTTTGAGTCACCAGCCGCCACTGCTGTATATCTATGTAAAGGTGCTGGATGAAACTAGGGAACATACACCGTGAATTAGAAACAAAGACTGGACTGCAGTCGACAACTGTGATATCTGTAACCATAACAGCTAAAGACGCACCCTCTATCAACCTATATAAACATTATTTGAATGGTTTCAGCAACAGCCTTAAGAAAAACAACAATCTAATTCAGGGATAAGTTTCCTTGTTGAGGGGCACTCATATTTGTTGTTGTTTCAACAAACAAGTCATTTCTTCTTCTGGGTTTGTTGTGGATTCATCTTGTGTCGTAGTGATTGTAGTTTTCTCATCTTATGCTGGTGCATTCAGAGGGACACACAGACTTTGTTTCCCTTCTGACTTCAGAGAGCTCGTTTTTCTCTCAGCAAGCTGTGCTCAGTCTCTGCGAATTGTAGAGTAATCTGCAAATGGATTCATTAGGCTGTAGATCAATGGCCCTCCAAGCCACTCTCACAAGCCCCCTGCCAGAACCCTCAATGGACCATTGTGAACAAGATCATATTTATTTCACTTTGATACTCCATATCCGTGCCTATTCCGCCCGGCGACAGAGCAGCCAGGCTTTGATTGGAGCTCCTCCAGGGAGACTTGGCGTCGACACCTGGACATTCTCTGACTCTGTTGGACAGCCACGGTCATTGCTATGCAGCTGTTTATAATTTACCTTCCCTCTTTCCATCTCTTTCCTCTCTCTTTTGCCTCTTTACCCTCCTTCGCTAGTTAGTAACCGGCTTCACCAGCTGGACTACCATTCTCTCCTAGAAGATGGAGAGAGAGAGAGAGAAGGGGAGAGAGAGAGAGAGAGCGGATGGGAAATAGAGAGACAGAAGATGGGAGAGAGAGGGAGATTAAGAGGAAAGGTTTGAGAAAGTAAATTATAAAAAGAAAAAAGAAAACAGAAAGTGGAAAAACAGACAAAAGAGAAAGATAGGGAGACGGAGAGAGAGAGTGATAGATATATTCAACTGAAGCGTGATGACTACAGAGGAGGTGCACATGCTGAGATTCAATTGCCGGCAGAAAACATGGATGTCAACGTGACTTCTCTGGAAAATGAAGGTTTCAAACAAAGACTATGGTGTTGTGGAGATCTAGGCCACGGTGAATATCCAGCAGGACCAAGACTGAGAGCAGCCTTTCTAATCAACACTAACTCCAGCTGGCCCACATTCTCTTGGCCTTATGGGCTGAATCTGTTTATCTGCTATCTACTATCTTGGCCTGCGTGGCAGACCACAACACTGACCAGCAGCAGGATTGATGAGATACCTGGAATCGCTTGGTGTTTTTTGATTTTCATACTTGTAATTTATGTTGTGTCTGTTTAGGCTCCATGAGCCAGATGGTGGAGGATGTTTTAACGTGGTTATACTGTTAACATGGTTCAAACTGCTCGAGATGTGGTGTTGACTCCCACCCACAGTCTCCTTGGTGTGGCTGGTGTTACCGGTACTGTTAATCTGTTTAGATCAGGGTGGTTCCCCTTCCCCAATTTTAGGTGGTTTGCTTTCTGGTGTTCCTGGTTAGAGTGATAATGAGCATTCCTCTCCTTGTGTGCTCATGTGTAAGTATCTCTCTCTCTGTCCCTCCCCTTCTACTTCCCTCCCTCCCCCCACCTCCTCCTTCTCTCTCTCCACCCTTATCTCTTTAACTCATCCTTCTCTCCATTCTCTCCTTCCCTCTCTTCCTTCAGCACCATGCTGAGAGTCCTGGCGCCGCCATGTTGGAATTGGGCTCCTGTTCGGTCAGCAGTCACACCCTGGCGGGGCTCAACGCCCTGGGGCTCCCTGGGCCCGGCCCCGGGCCCGGTCTGGGTCTCGGAGGGTCCGTGTGCGGGAGCTACCTTCTCCCCCCTCCACCCCCGGGAGACCCAGAGGGCTGGCAGCAGCACCGCTGTGCGGACGAAGGCCTTCCAGGGGGGGGTCGATCCCGCTCCCTCCTGGAGCCCCAAGGCCTGAAGGACGGGCTGCTGTCCCCTGCCGCCAGCTACGACACCCTCTACCTCCCCCAGCTCTCCCCCCACCCCCGCACCCCCCTTCTGGCCCGCGCCGGCTTCTCCCTGGACGTGGGCTCCTCCTTTGAGGGGGGGGGCGGGGCGGAGGGGGACTTTCCAGTCAGCCCCAATGTCATCAAGCGTCGGCGGGGAGGCCTGATCGAGCAGAGGGACATTGTGAAAGCGCACCAGGCCCACAAGATCCAGAGCACCCCTCAGGCAAGACGCAAGGAGTGGGAGTGAGTATGACCTCGCTCAGCCAATCATGAGGGCGGGCCCGCTACACAACAGCCAATCACGAGTGCAGCCCGCTACGCGACAGCCAATCGCGCGTCCGAACCATGCCTTTTCCTGTGTCTCTGACACAGGCAGGTGGTCAATCTGGCGTCTTACGACTTACAACAGCTAATTGGGGACCCAAATTCCAAACTATGTGGTCACTGTTCCTTTTTATCGCCAGTCAAAGAGAACTGAGGTTGTTGTGATCTACTGAGAGTGGGACAGGCATACAGATCTGGAGACAGGCATGTGTTGACATTCACAGAGATGAAACAACGCTGGCTAATAGACGTGCTTGATAGATGATCAAATGTTTAAAAAAAAAATGCTGCTTTGAAGCCGGTATCGCCAGGATTAGGGCGGTTTGTTTCGCTTCTCAGTGTCGTCTCGTCTGATGCGACTACTAAGGTGTTTGTGCCTCTGATACTGCTGTGAAGTAAAGAGAGAGAGAGGGAGAGAGAGAGAGAGAGGGGGGGGGGAAGAGAGAGAGAGAGGGGGGGAGATGACTATCTTAAGAAGAAGATAAATGGTTCACAGCTAGCAAGGAGTGTTAACTGTCAAGTTATTACAGAAAAAGCACTACACTGCTAGATAAGTGCTGTTTGTATGAAAAACGTCATTAGTTTCAATAGAGCGAGAGAGTGGTATACAGTCCAAGTGTCTATAGATGGTGTTTATTGGAAACCCTTTTAGCAGGAACATTTTTTTCATCGGGTGTTTCAAATCAATTAGACCAGACAAAGGCAATTCGAAGCAGTGTGTGTTCGTGCATAATGCATGTCACTTTGCACGTGTGTGTGTGTGTCTTTGTGTGTATGTGTAGTCACATGTTGGTGTGTGTGTGTCTGGGACTGTCTTCTATGATTGACAGGCCTGATTATTATGTGTGTGTGTGTGTGTGCGTCTGTGCGTGTGTGTGTGTGTGTGTCTGCTGGGGCCTCACCTCAGGACCCCAGGTCTCCAGCCTGGCACCATGCCTGCCTCACCCCTGGGCACCGGACACCACACGCCTGCCTCCCTCTCTCAGCCAGGGTGGAGGGACGGAGCAGGGGGGAGGAGGGATGGAGGAGGGAGGGAGGGAGGGAGGGAGGGAGGGGGGGGGGAGGGAGGGAGGGAGGGAGGGAGGGAGGGAGGGAGGGAGGGAGGGAGGGAGGGAGGGAGGGAGGGAGGGAGGGAGGGAGGGAGGGAGGGAGGGAGGGAGGGAGGGAGGGAGGGAGGGAGGGAGGAGGGGTAAGGGAGTTGAGGAGAGGAGGGTGTTCTCTCTGCATGACTGGTTTTCTGATGGCATGTGACAGAAAAAGATGGTGGTTAATTAGTTCATCAACGGGCCTGTAGAGGCGAGTTTCACAGACAGCTACCCCCCCTTCCCCTCCCCTCCTCTCTTCCTCTCCCATCTCCTCTCACCCCCCGCCCCACCTTCCTCTACTCTCTCCAGCTGCACTCAACCCCCTCCGCCCCCTCCTCTCCCACAGTCAGCTCGTGTTACCACGGTGACCCTCTACCTCTCAACACCGGTTAGCATGCTAACGTGCTCGCTAATATATAATTGACTGCACATGGACGGAACACTGACGCAAAACTTGAGGAGAGACGAAACAATGCTTTTTTAGATGATGTTGTGAACTTTATCATTATCCTTACCATAACCGATTGTACAGCGAGTAAGGCTTCTGATTGGCTCGTTGTGCAGGCTTATTTGGAAGGTGAGGTCAGGGTTCAGGGGGCGGAGGCATGGTGAAGCCCTTCCTGTGGGAGGGACCTGATATGTGTACTGCAGATGGGGTAGATGCGTAGAGGCAGCTGATAATGACAGTAATCTGTACTGATTTGGCGACATCTTCTCAACCTCTGAGAGCTGGTGAGAGAGAGAGAGAGACAGAGAGACAGAGAGAGAGAGAGAGAGAGAGAGAGAGAGAGAGAGAGAGAGAGAGAGAGCGTGAAAAAGAGGGCTGTCAAATTGTTTACTGGATTTGGCCTGGGCTGTAATGTATGTATGTGTGTGAGGGTGCGTGAGTGTGTGCACATTCATGGGTATGTGGTTGTGCTTGCCCACTTACTGTACCGCATCTTTGGAGCCTTGGTGTGTGAGTGTGTTTGTAAAGCCACAGGCAGCTGCAGAACACATTGACCATCAATCTTATCCTTGATGGATCATTCCAGTCCTGAGCCCAGTGCCCTCAAAGAGAGAGGGGGAGAGGAGGGAGGGAGAGAGAGGGAGAGAGAGAGAGGGAGAGAGAGAGAGAGAGAGAGAGAGAGAGAGGGGGGGGGAGAGAGAGGGAGAGAGAGAGGGGGAGAGAGAGGGAGAGAGAGAGAGAGAGAGAGAGAGGGGGGAGAGAGGGGGAGAGAGAGAGGGGGAGAGAGAGGGAGAGAGAGGGGGAAGAGGAGTGAGGGAGAGAGGGGGAGAGAGAGAGAGGGAGAGGGGGGGAGAGGAGGGAGGGAGAGAGGGGGAGAGAGAGAGGGAGAGGGGGGAGAGGAGGGAGGGAGAGAGGGGGAGAGAGAGGGGGAGAGGAGGGAGGGAGAGAGAGGGGGAGATAGATGGAGGGAAAGAGGGGGAGAGAGAGGGAGGGAGGAGGGAGGGAGAGAGAGGGAGAGAGAGAGGGGGAGAGAGAGGGAGGGAGAGAGGGGGAGAGAGAGGGAGGGAGAGAGGGGGAGAGGAGGGAGGGAGAGAGGGGGAGAGGAGGGAGGGAGAGGGGGGAGAGAGAGGGAGGGAGAGAGGGGGAGAGAGAGGGAGGGAGGAGGGAGGGAGAGAGAGGGAGAGAGAGAGGGGGAGAGAGAGGGAGGGAGAGAGGGGGAGAGAGAGGGAGGGAGAGAGGGGGAGAGGAGGGAGGGAGAGAGGGGGAGAGAGAGAGAGGGAGAGGGGGGAGAGGAGTGAGGGAGAGAGGGGGAGAGAGAGGGAGAGAGAGGGGGAGAGAGAGGGAGGGAGAGAGGGGGAGAGAGAGGGAGGGAGAGAGGGGGAGAGGAGGGAGGGAGAGAGGGGGAGAGGGAGGGAGAGAGAGGGAGAGGGGGAGAGGAGGGAGGGAGAGAGAGGGGGAGAGGAGGGAGGGAGAGAGGGGGAGAGGGAGGGAGAGAGAGGGGGAGAGGAGGGAGGGAGAGAGGGGGAGAGGGAGGGAGGGAGAGAGGGGGAGAGGAGGGAGGGAGAGAGGGGGAGAGGAGGGAGGGAGAGAGGGGGAGAGGGAGGGAGAGAGGGAGAGAGGGAGAGGGAGGGACAGAGAGGGGGAGAGAGATAGGGAGAGAGAGAGTGAGAAGGAGAGGGTATGAGATGTAGGGGTCTGGGCAGGCTTCAGTAAATCAAGCCACCCCACCCTCCCCACCAAATGGGTTATATATGGAGCTTAATAAAGCCATCCTGCCCCTTCCCTTCCACCCAACTCACACACACACACACACACACACACACTCACACACAGACAGACACTACTCTACTCACACTGAAGTTGTCATACTGTGGGAGTTATTAACACTCTGTCTGTGATTTGCATATTGTCTTTATTTATGTGCAGAGATAGGGGGGATGATGCAGTGAAGGATACTGTCAAACCAAATGACTGGAACAACATCGATCATCGTCAACGCAGAGCTAGCATTCTATGAAGAGGAGAAATATTCCGTACAATGGCTTAATTTTTTTGCTTTTGCTTACATTTGTTTTTGATGTCAAGACATAGTGAGCGCATAATAGTATGTTTAGCAGTTATTCAAGATCTGAACGCACAGTGCATCATCATATATGTAAAACATAACAAAAAGGTAACCTTCACACAAGTGATTTAGCTTCACATACATGACCGCCCCTATCCTTTCAGTAACTCCTGGAGTGCAGTAACTGAATGGGCTGGGCCTCCAGCCTCCTAGTCTAAACTCCCGTGCTGTTAGCTAGTCGGAACGTGTTCACTGGGGACTGAGGAGAGATAAACTGTCTGCAGCTATTAGGCGTATTGAGATTAACTCCTCATTACTTGACTGAAGGGTGGAGGGAGGGAGGGGGGTGGAGGGAGGGAGGGGGGGGGGGTGGAGTGAGGGAGGGGGTGGAGTGAGGGAGGGAGGGAGGTGATTGGGAAGGGGTTGTCCAATGGAGCGGCAATTAAACCCATCAGGCTTTCAGCCGATCGCTCGGCCTCCCTGTTGGGGTGTTTGCGTCTTATGTGGCCGCAGCATGTGGAGCTCATCAATCTGCATCCCAGACTTCCCTTCCTCCTTCTGCAATGTGTCTACGTTCTTATATCCGCTGGTATTACAAATAAATGTTAGTTTATTTTAAAAAAAGAGGGAGCGTTCAGAAGCTTTCGAACAAAAGCATTCGTCAGAAAGAAAGGTTTTCGATTTCACAGGGCGTTTCGTTTTGTCTGACGATTCAGAGTGTTCCTGAAGCCAAATGAGTTATACCTGGTCCACTCCGCTTCTCAGTTCCACCAGTTGAGTCATTCAACATTTGTTTTCAGAACTCCTCTCCTCGCCGCCTGATCATTAATAAACCTGGAGAGAAGAGAGAAAACAGGCTTGCTGAGTGCTTTAAGGAGCGCCTGTAGCTGTAATTTGGGTTGTTTTATTTCTACCTGAGAGCACACATCAGTGATTCCTCCTGGACATGAAGCCAAGCATGTGTTCCCTGCTCTGTCATTATGTCAACACTGACAAGCCACTCAGCCACTTCAGACCCCCCCCCCCCCGCACACCCTGACGGAGGGGAGGGGGGGTGGAGGGAGGGAGGGGAGGGAGGAACAGAGCGAGAGAGGTAGTCAGAGAATGAGAGAGGGGAGAGAGAGGGGGGGGGGCAGATGAATAGAGAGAGAGAGGCAGAAAGGAGGGAAAGGGTGAGAGAGTGAGAGAGCGGGAAAGAGAGGGAAAGAGAGGGAGAGGCATTAGTGGGAAGGGGGAGGTGTCAGTGCAGGAAAGCGAAAGAGGGACAGGGAGGGTTAGAGGATGGGAGAAGAGAGAAAGAGAGGGAGGGTTAGAGGAGGAGGGGAGAGAGAAAGAGAGGGAAGGAGGGAGGGAGTGTTACAGGAGGAGAGCAGAGTGGCAGTGATTCATATTCTTGGCTCCCTCTGTTTTCTTACTCCTCAGCAGACACAAACAAGGGTAAACACGATGATGGTCTCCAGACGCTGTGAGCATACACTGCTGTAGGATCTGCCCCACACCAGCACTGCTAGTGTGGATTAGGGGAAACGGTTGCTTTTAAGGTTGAAAATTCAGGTTGACAACTGACATTTAGAGTGGAGTTTTCCCCCACAAACACACACACACATAAGGATACCAACAGACATAGGTCTGCTATTGCTTTCTTCATTCATCTCAATGTTATGCTTCTGTCAATGATGTGATTCATAAAGCATTCTCAATCTATTGTGAATCTATAGACTATAGACAATGCAGTGTGTGTGTAGGGTGTGTGTGTGACTGCGTGAAGCGCGTGGGATTTTACCATTCAACATACAGTGACTAGCGAGGTTTGCTGATGTTACAGAATCTAGCAAGTGTAGTCTTCTCTTCTGCCTCCTAATATAATATGCTCTCTCTCTCTCGCTCTCTCTCTCTCTCTCTCTCTGTCTCTCTCTCTCTCTGTCTCTCTCTGTCTCTCTCTCACCCTCTCTCCATCAAACACACGATGCTTGTCAGAACGCCGAATCAACCATTCCCTTGATCCTTCAGCGACGCCAGATGCACCTCGAGTGGAAGGGTTAGGGTTAGGATTGGGGTTAGGGTTAATGTTAGGGTTACCATCCCCTTCACCATGCACTCCACCACCCCCTCCACCACCACCTCACTCCTCCACCCCGTAGATGGTTGAGGTTGAGCTTGGGGCCCCTCAGGCCAGGAGCATGCTCAGTGAGCTGGAAGGAGGAGGTGTCCAGTGTGAGGTGGAGCCCTGTTCAGCCCCGTTCAGACGCAGGGTGCAGTAAAAGCCCTCTGGTGCGTTGCTGTCTCTTGGTCTCAGCGTTACTCTGCCCACAGATGCTGTGTTCCTGTGTGTCTGCGCAAGTGTACTTGTATCCCTGCGTGTGTTTGTGTTTTTGTGCATGCATGTGTGTGTGTGTGTGTGACTTTCAGTTGGCTACACCTCTCCACCCTTAGTCCCCCTCTCAGTTTAAGTTATCCTCAACTCAGTGTCAGTCAGACTGACTGGCAGACAGGCAGACAAGCAGACAGACTGGCAGACAGGCAGACAGACAGGCAGGCAGGCAGAGAGGCAGACAGACTGGCAGACAGGCAGACAGACAGACAGGCAGGCAGACAGACTGGCAGACAGACAGGCAGGCAGGCAGGCAGACTGGCAGAAAGACAGACAGGCAGACAGACAGGCAGGCAGACTGGCAGACAGACTGGCAGACAGACAGACAGACAGACAGGCAGACAGACTGGCAGACAGACAGGCAGACAGACTGGCGGACAGACAGGCAGGCAGACTGGCACACAGACTGGCAGACAGACAGGCAGGCAGGCAGACTGGCACACAGACTGGCAGAAAGACAGACAGGCAGACAGACTGGCAGACAGACAGGCAGGCAGGCAGACTGGCACACAGACTGGCAGACAGACAGGCAGGCAGGCAGACATGCATTGCCGACTTTCTTTCTCAGTCATCCACAGCTGTTCAGAGATGGTGTTTGGTGTGGAGGGACCAGGTCAGGAGTCTCTGCAGTAGAACTTCCTGTCAGGGTGTCTTCACCTGTCCTCCCTCAGGGCCTGCTCTCAGGGTGCCAGCGGATCGTGTTCCTCCTAAGCTCTTTACAATGGAGGTGGCTGGAGGCTGAATGAAGGCTGGAGAGGCTACAGCGAGAGGCTGAATGAATGCTGGAGAGGCTACAGCGAGAGGCTGAATGAAGGCTGGAGAGGCTACAGCGAGAGGCTGAATGAAGGCTGGAGAGGCTACAGCGAGAGGCTGAATGAATGCTGGAGAGGCTACAGCGAGAGGCTGAATGAAGGCTGGAGAGGCTACAGCGAGAGGCTGAATGAAGGCTGGAGACATGGTCATCAGGAAGGTCTGAAGATGTTTTCAGAACTAAAGGCTAACCACATCATCTGGTCTGACCCTTGACCCTGAATCTTGCAGCTGCTACATGTATCTTTTCTCTCTCTCTGTCTCTCTCCCTCTCTCTCTCTCTCTTTCCATCTCATTCTGTCTTCTGTCTCTGCATTTTTCTATAACTCTTACTGTCTAAATGTTTCTTTCTGTCGCTTAACCTCCTTCCTTTCCCTCTCCCTCTTTCTCTTTTCCTCTTGCTATATCTCTCACTCTCCCTCTTTCTTCATGCCTCGCCCTTACTCTCTCTCTCTTTCTACCTTATCTCTCTCCCCACCCCATCCCTGCCTCCGACCCCCACCATTGTTCCTCCCAGTCCATAACGCCAGTCTCCCACCCAGCACTCCGCCAGACACCGCAGAGGAAATGTCACAGTTGTTTGTCATAACTGAATTATTGATGCTGACATGCTGAAAAGCCTGATTCATCATCTCAAACGCGTGTGTCTGTCAGCCGGTGCTGAGAGGAGAGGGAGGGGAAGAGGGAGTGTTTGGAGGGGTGACTGAGTGCCATTGTTTTCCCGTGTGCTATGGTAATGTTCGTGTTCATTTCAAGTAGGGGTCTTGCGTTTTGTGACGGGCGCTGATTTGTTGGCGGGGTCGTTGTTGGCGGGGTCGTTGTGGGCGGGTTGAGAGGCGAGAGTGAGTTACTGACCTCCTGTGGTGCATTAGTTTCCCCCTCGTTCCCTCGTTCTCTCTCTCCTTCCCTCTCTCTCTCTCTCTCTCTCTCTCTCTCCTTTCCCCTCTCTCTCTCTCTCTCTCTCTCTCTCTCTCTCTCTCTCTCTCTCTCTCTCTCTCTCTCTCTCTCTCCTTCTCTCTGTCTCCCCCCCTGTCTTCTGGCTCCTTCTCCATCCTGCTCCTCCTGTACCTCTCGACTGAAACGAAAGCAGAGGAAACAAGAGGGGAGGACAAAAGAGGAGGGGGGAAGGGGGGAAGAAGGAAGGACAAGATGGGACAAGTGGCAGCAGAAATATGCGTTAGGTTAGAGGAAGGGAGAGAGAGATTGCGGGAGGGAGATGAGGCAGAGATGCTGTCTTGACAGATAGATTCTCTTAATCACTACAGACCACCAGGAGCAGGGGATGAGAGACAGAGAGAGGGAGAGAGGGCAAGAGAGAGAGAGAGACCTTATGTAAATATACTTCACTTCCTGCAGTGAAAAAGTAAAGATGTTGACAAGTCAACCTACCCTTTTTAACAGCAGTTCCGTAAGTATACAGTACAGGCTGTATACCGTCTGCGAGCAAGCATCAATATCTTGTTAGCTCATTGACTTGTTCTCAGAAGCCAGGGAGCCTTGATTCATACTGTCTTCAGAACAGGCTGCTGAGAAGGGCTCTTATTAATAGACTGAGCTCTGGACAATAGGACTGGAAAGCCAGGAACGTGTTTTTGACAACACTGCAATTAGCCAACCGCGGAAAAAGAGGATCCTTTTGTCGTTCTGAGAACCAGTGAGGACCAGATGAGGAAGAAAAGTTTATAGTTTTGGAGTGATGAGAAAGCAGTTTGAGGTGATGTGAGAGGCACATGAGGCCCTCAGAGAGGACGTTCTGGCTGCTGTATTTAATGTGTGTCCTTGAATCACATCGTTTAGGACTCACCACCCGCTCCAACACCCCCTCAGTCTAACCCTGCCCTAATTCCACTTCTCCTCTCCACCCAATCTCTCTCTCTCTCTTTCTTTCTCTCCCTCTTTGTCTCTCTCTCTCTGTCTCTGTCTATTTCTCTCTCCTACACAACCTCCTTCCCCCTCTCACTCCTCTCGTCCACAGTAAAAACTGTTATTTGAGAATGTTCGATTGCTCACTTCTGCAACCCTGGCTGAATATGAATGGACTTTCTGTGAGGCATGATTCCTGGGTGTGTTTTAATAATTGAGAATGCCAGATTTATTGATACTTCCAAGGCCCTGGTTCTCTTCTAATAACATGTCAGACATGTTGTTTGATGATTGTAATTTAACGGGCTTGTCAAAAGCTACACTCCACATGAAACAGTCCAATTCTCTCATGAGCACGCAGGCACACCCACACACACAAACACACACCCTCACTCTCACGCACACCTCTATCCAGTTGTTCATCATGATCTTATTCTGGTCTCATTAGATTGAATGGAGGGAGACTGTATTAGCAGGTCCCGCTGTGATGGAGCAGACAACTGAATATGCCTCTACACCTCAGGGCTCTGTCGCCATGGCAATAACCAATGACAGGAGGTATGTGCCCTTAATTGATGATCTCATTTCCTGCACTGTGATAGAAATCCAACCAACACCTGAGAAGATTGACCCGTCGACCTGCCTGATTGCTGGTAATATTGTTCCTATTAAAGATGTTTGTATCTGTGTGTGTGTGTGTGTAAGGAAGGAAGTGTGCAAGGGTGTATGTGTCCTGTATGTTTGAGAGAGAGAGAGAGAGAGAGAGAGAGAGAGAGAGAGAGAGAGAGAGAGAGAGAGAGAGACTCATTCCTGTTTACCACAAGATCAGTGTTGGGGACATTAAAGTGCAGGCAGTGCTGCCAGCATGAATACTGGCCCCTCCTTTGTGGTGGAATCCCTCCCATGTTCATTCACTGGGAATCATTTCAATATCAAAGCTGTTTCTCCCGTGCCTGGTGTGCTGGTACACAGAGGGCATCACTGCCAGCCCTGTCTATCCAGAGGAAATCACTGCCAGCCCTGTCTACCCAGAGGGCATCACTGCCAGCCCTGTCTGCCCAGAGGGCATCACAGCCAGCCCTGTCTGTCCAGAGGGCATCACTGCCAGGCCTGTCTGCCCAGAGGGCATCACAGCCAGCCCTGTCTGTCCAGAGGGCATCACTGCCAGGCCTGTCTGCCCAGAGGGCATCACTGCCAGCCCTGTCTGTCCAGAGGGCATCACTGCCAGCCCTGTCTGTCCAGAGGGCATCACTGCCAGCCCTGTCTGCCCAGAGGGCATCACTGCCAGCCCTGTCTGTCCAGAGGGCATCACTGCCAGCCCTGTCTGTCCAGAGGGCATCACTGCCAGCCCTGTCTACCCAGAGGGCATCACAGCCAGCCCTGTCTGTCCAGAGGGCATCACAGCCAGCCCTGTCTGTCCAGAGGGCATCACTGCCAGCCCTGTCTGCCCAGAAGGCATCACTGCCAGCCCTGTCTGTCCAGAGGGCATCACAGCCAGCCCTGTCTGCCCAGAGGGCATCACTGCCAGCCCTGTCTGTCCAGAGGGCATCACAGCCAGGCCTGTCTGCCCAGAGGGCATCACTGCCAGCCCTGTCTGCCCAGAGGGCATCACAGCCAGCCCTGTCTGTCCAGAGGGCATCACTGCCAGGCCTGTCTGCCCAGACGGCATCACAGCCAGCCCTGTCTGTCCAGACGGCATCATTGCCAGGCCTGTCTGCCCAGAGGGCATCACTGCCAGCCCTGTCTGTCCAGAGGGCATCACTGCCAGCCCTGTCTGCCCAGAGGGCATCACTGCCAGCCCTGTCTGCCCAGAGGGCATCACTGCCAGCCCTGTCTGTCCAGAGGGCATCACTGCCAGGCCTGTCTGCCCAGAGGGCATCACAGCCAGGCCTGTCTGCCCAGAGGGCATCACTGCCAGCCCTGTCTGTCCAGAGGGCATCACAGCCAGCCCTGTCTGCCCAGAGGGCATCACTGCCAGCCCTGTCTGCCCAGAGGGCATCACTGCCAGCCCTGTCTGCCCAGAGGGCATCACTGCCAGCCCTGTCTGTCCAGAGGGCATCACTGCCAGCCCTGTCTGCCCAGAGGGCATCACTGCCAGCCCTGTCTGTCCAGAGGGCATCACAGCCAGCCCTGTCTGCCCAGAGGGCATCACTGCCAGCCCTGTCTGTCCAGAGGGCATCACAGCCAGGCCTGTCTGCCCAGAGGGCATCACAGCCAGCCCTGTCTGTCCAGAGGGCATCACAGCCAGCCCTGTCTGTCCAGACGGCATCACTGCCAGGCCTGTCTGCCCAGAGGGCATCACAGCCAGCCCTGTCTACCTAGTCGCAGGACGATGTGTTTTTGTATTTAGGTGTGGGCTGCTGTTCATCACTTCTTCAAGATCTGCCTCCATCCCTTGTTTCATGTGTGTGTTCACGCATGTGTGTGTTGTTGTGTGCTTTTGAAGGTGTTTGGGTGTTTGTGTGTGTGCTTACCAAGGGACAAAGTCACAGCCAGGGTCCCCCTGCTGGGGTCCGATGATGCAGGCCGCTCTGGGGAGCTGTTTTGACAGATCGCTGAGGCAGGTTGTGAGCAAACCCCATCAGCACCTTTTCATCAGCCCTCCTGCATCCCTGCAGTGCCTCATCACCCTCTAGGGGACAGAACAGGAACTGCAGTCACACAAAGTGGTCTTAAGATTCCCTGGCCTCGATATATGAAACAATAAATGTTGTAAAAATACACTAAATAATTTGTGATTTCAGCTGGGTGAATTGGCGTGAGGATATAGAAAGATTGAAGAAGAATTGTCATGTTCATTTGTAAACCCAAGGTGGGTGATAGATTTGTAAGGGAAGTGTTTCTGCTAATAGGAAGTCAGATCATTACTGTTCAGTAATTGGTGACTGGGAGAATGTTGCCGCTCGTGTTAATCTCATTGGTTGATTGGCCAGATGCATTGAGAGGACTTCACTTGAGAACCCATCAGAGCTGTGTGTGTGTGGTTGTGTGTGTGTGTGTGGTTGTGTGTGTGTGGTTGTGTGTGTGTGCGTGGTTGTTTGTGTGTGTGTGGTTGTGTGTGTGTGCGTTTGCCTCAGTGTGCTGTGACAGAGAGAGTGTGTATAATATTGTGCGAAGGCGGGTTTGAATGTGTGCAAGTGAGCCCTTGTGTTTCATATGATCTGCTCATCACATCCAAGTAATCCTTCCATCCACTGCATCAAATCTCCCATGAAAGGCGCTTTCTGATGACACGTGTCATGACCTCACCAGCCAGGGCTTGGGCTGTCGTCAGACATCATTACAGTAAAGAGTGTGTCTGGTTGTGGTTGAGGGTGCTAGGATGTGAGAGCCAGGAGATGGTTCAGGTTCAAACTCCAATCAGTTGTTCATTACTGCCAGACTCACCATGTACAATGACCCACCAGAGGTCGTAGATGATTAGGTATTAGTCGGTGTGTGTGTGTGTGAGAGAGAGAGAGATAAAGCGAGAGGCAGATATAAAGAGAGAGAGAGAGATAAAGCGAGAGGCAGATATAAAGAGAGAGAGAGAGATAAAGCGAGATAGAGCAACAGTTGTAAAGTGGGAGGAGAGAGTGGGAGAATTCCTAAACTCTGGCAGAGAAGCACTAGTCTCTAGAGTTTACACCCCCCTCTCCTTCTCTCTTTCTCTCATTATTACTCTCTCTTTCTATCCTTCGTTTGCTCATCTACTCTTTTCCTCCTCTCTGTCTGAGTCCCCTGATCAAATATGTCTCTGCCTCGCTGCTCTGTCTGGTTTCTCCTCTTCCCCTCACCTCCTCTCTTCTCCTCCTCCCCTCCTCTCCTTTTCTCCTCTTCCCCTCCCCTCCTCTCCTCTTCTCCTCTCCTGTCCTCTTCCCCCCCTCCCCTCCCCTCCCCTCCCCTCCCCTCCCCTCCCCTCCCCTCCCCTCCCCTCCCCTCCCCTCCCCTCCCCTCCCCTCCCCTCCCCTCCCCTCCCCTCCCCTCCCCTCCCCTCCCCTCCCCTCTTCCCCTCCCCTCCCCTCCCCTCTTCCCCACCTCACCCCTCCCCTCTTCTCCTCTTCCCCACCTCACCCCTTCCATCCTCCCTTCTTCTCCTCTCCTCCTCCCCTCCCATCCTGAGGGGGTGATCAGCACATCCAGGATCAATTCAGCGCTGCTCCACTGAGGCCTGTATTGATCCGCTGTGCCTAGCATTAGCGTTCCCTTCACTCACTCTGGGGCGTTTCATCCCACAGACGGATGAATTGTTTAATCTAAAACGTTAACAGCTGACGCAGTACCGCGGCCTCACCCCTCCCATTGTAAATCGTTTATTCATGGAATTTTTTACATATACCGACTGCTAACCATTTATATTCTTTCATGTCGGTCTTAACTCGGCAGGTAATATTTTCCCTTTTTATTTCCCCAGGGCAAAATATCTGTTTTACTAAAGACTGTTATGAGTTTTGGGTATTTCCATCTAATAATCTCCTTTCATCTTTTACAATTACTGGGAACCTAAAACTAAATGTCAATGAGAGAACCATTCTTTAATCTTCACTCACATAGCTCACTGTAGTATGGCTATTTTTCATGTAGGACTTCAGTTCTTCCACAAGGGGGCAGCAGCTGTCCAGCAGCCTGATGACCAGATGCTTGTCCCGTAGTGACGCCTCATTCACGTCAACCTTGATGAGTCTCACCGTATGTCGCGCAAAAGGAGCTAAAGCCATTCACAGCACAGTCGAACAACAGTAAAAAAAAAAAAACTAACTGAGAAAATTGCAGATGTCCTTAAGAACCACAACATGACTTGTTTAATTCAGGCCCCACTTCACCCTAACCCCTGCTGGCTCTCTTCTGTACGTCTCATGAATGTGTGTGAGACGTTCATGTCTTGCGACAGGCAGTTTGTCGGTACGGTAAGGCTCCCTGTCACGCACACGTGGGCAGCCATTCCCTGCTCCACCTCCCTCAGCGCAAACACGGATCGTTCCAGTGGTTCACCTGGTATGAACAGAACACCTTCATGCCTCGCATACCACATATGCAGAGGCCCAGGTTCGATTCCAACCCGGGGCCATTCCTGACGAGTCATCTCTCCCGCCCCCCTTTTCCTGTCTCTCTCATACTGTCATGAAACACAGAAACACCCCCTCAAAAGATTACAGAAAGAAACAAAAGCATCAGCCATGAAGACACGTCTGGTTGAATTGGACTGTGTTTATATGTATGTTGTTAGCGTGTTGTTAGCGTGTTGTTAGCGTGTAACATAAACAGGAGTCACACTAACTGCTTGATACGACTTGGGGAGCAGGGTACTCCTGTTGCTAGGTAACAGTGCAAAGAAAACACTTTAGTGTTGGAATCTGGGCTGGGATAAAGGGCTGCGGTGCTGTCGACAAAAACACACACACAAGTAAACACAGACATAGGAGTAAACACACACACACACACGAGTATACACACACACACACATTTAGTCATTTAAGAGACGCTTTTATCCAGAGCGACTTACAGTAAGTACAGGGACATTCTCCCCAAGGCAAGTAGGGTAAAGTGCCTTGCCCAAGGACACAACGTCATTTTGCACGGCCGGGAATTGAACCAACAACATTCTGATTAATAGCCCGACTCCCTAACCGTTCAGCAATCTGACACACGGCATGCTATCTCCTCTAACTTCTGATAGAGAGACAGGCCCTGATTGGACTAATTGAAGCAGGTTGGAATGTTGAATTTCATTCGGATTCTGGTCTCGATCTGGATAATTGAAATTCACTTGTCTACTACTGAGTCAATATAAATCAGACGACAGATTTCTTTTTAACCCTGACTGACCCCCAGGCGTCTGGTGCCTGTTGTCTCTGTGGCGCATGCCTCATGCCGCCCTGCCCCAGCAGTCTGCTAGGCTGAATAATACTGACCGGGCACTCCGAGGATTCTCGCATTACCATGACAATGATGCCATAAATAAACAGATACGCCCATTCACAGCACAACATCAATGGCTTGGCTCGGATCTCGACGTTTTATACCACATGCTGCCTGTCTGCTCAGTCCACACCTCTGTCCTCTCCCTCCCTCCCCCCTAGCCCTCCCCCTAGCCCTCCCTCCTTCTCTCCCTCCCTCTCTCTCTTCTCCTCCCCAGCCTTACTTCTCTCATCCCGCTCTCACCACTTCTCCCTCGCCACTCTTCCTGAGCCTGCGCCCCCCTCTCACTGACACTGTCTCTCTTCTTCTCTCTCTTCCTCCCTCCCATCTTTATCCCCATGCCTCTGACCCACGCCTCCCTCCATCCCTCACAATACAGGCAGATTATGTGCCACGGTTTTGTCGAAGCCAGATTGGTCAAATCAGATCAAAGGGCACAGTAACACTCAGAGCGACCCGCTGAGGAGCTATTCCATTGATTTACCTACATGATTGTCACAATTTGCAGAACAAGGACATCGTAAGGTTATGTAATCAAAGACATGGGCAAGACAAGGTATGACACGTCATTTCGGAGAAGTTTCCTTATTGCTGTGGACCAGCATGCTGGGCAAGGCCTGGCATGGTGGTCCTGGCTAGGGGAGAGGTGTGTCAAGCCCAGCCGGTGGCTGAGCAGCAGCGCTGGGTGTGAGGGGAACTATGACTCGGGTGGAGGTCTGGAAAGGTGGAGGGTGAGGTTTAGTCAGAGCACACAGCATGAGGTAAACCAAACTGCTCCTGATGATTCAAAGGAAAGCAGAATGGGAGGGGAGGAGGAGAGGAGCGGGGAGGAGAGGAGGAGGGGTGAGGGGGACTGTGTATTTGCAAGTAGGAGGACAAATCAGCCATTCAATGATGCCCTGTCGCTATGGAAACTACTGTTAAGATGACAAGTAGGCAAGCAATTGAGCTGGTGAAAGAGAAGGAGAGAAAAAGAGAGATAGATCCAGAAAGAGAAAAATACAGTGAAAATCCGAAAGAGAGCGAGAGAGAGCGAGAGAGAGCGCTGGGAGTCACCCTACTCCTCGGTTGTTCATTAGTTGTGTAAATCGCTGCAGCAGAGACAGTCACACCCAATCAGAGCTCTGATCCACCTGGGGAAAAACGTCAACATCACACCCTGACATTACCCAGACTCCTCTGGGGCCAGGGGTGGCGAGGAGTATGTCAACACAGCTAACCGGTCTGCAAAGTAACTCTGTCTCCAGGTGGTAGTTTGAGTTGGGAGGTGGGATCTGCAAGTGGCTGACAGTTGCCCTGCCACAGCTGAGCCTCACTGCCTTATATATCTGGGTTATGAAAGCTTCTGTCCTGCTCGTCATCGCTTGCATTCAGCCCAATATGAACTGGTGGTGACATGTCACCAAAGCACATGGTCAAAGGGATAAAGGCCTCTCTCGCTCGCACACTGACACACGTGCACACACACATACACACACTCCCTTATTGATTTAGTCTCTGTAGACTCACACTGAAACACAAGGACTCACACACACACTCATACTAAAACACAAGGACACACACACACACTCACATTGAAACACAAAGACACACACGTACACACACTTAAGGACTGACACACTTACACACAAGGACTCACACGCACGCACTCATACTGAAACACAAGGGCTCACACACACAGACACATATGCACACTTAAGGACTGACACACCAACACCAACTCGCACACATACACACACACTCACTTACAAGCAAGGATACACAGACACACAGTGAGACACACACAGGAACCCAGAGACCCCCTCCTGATTGGCACGACCCCCTCCCCCATGGTAGCAGGTGAGCGGTGACGGTGCTCCTTTGGCAGCCAGGTTGCCGTGACATCTTCCAGGAAGGAGGGTGAGCCTGGGCTGGGAGCTGGCTTTGGGTGGGGGGACGTCAGCACACACAACAGCTGAGGGCACCTGGAGGAAACGGCCAGAGGCTATAAAAATCCTCCACTACCTCTCCCTTTATCTCTAGGAACGACAGGAGGAAGCCTCCTCAGCAGATGAGAGGGAAAAAGGAAATGATAGAATGTCCTACTGTCATTTCTCTCTCTGACCTGACAGAGGGTTGAACAGAAGAGGTGTGTGTCTCTATTTTTATCCTCCGCCCTCCCCCATCTCCTCCTCTTTCACTGATGTCTCTTTAATGACCTCCATCCTTTCTTCTCACGCCCAGTCGATCACTGGATCACTGGCTTCCTCATAGACGTTAACTTCTCCTGCTTTGGGTGCCAATTGGTCTCACAGGGACGGTTTCCACTTTAAATAAGGATCTAAAGATGTCTGTGTCTCCTCTGTCCTCTTCCGTGTCTCTTTGTTCCTCCCTCCTCCCCAATCACATGCACTCTTAGATTAGGAAAAATTAAATGACCCAATACCAGATTATTTCACAATCCCTAAAACAGAACTATGTCCAGGGGATATGATACTTTACAAGGAGTGCTAAACTGAATTATTGTTGATACTGTTATTTTATCTTGGGATTTGTTACACTTGATTGGTGGTGTTGCATGCCTGTACACTTAATTGTGATGATAACTGATTTGTGATATTTAATCAGTTCTACTGTGCAACAATTAATTGCTTAGTTTTGAAGGTGAAAGACCTGTCGATGTGTCTGAAAACCACTCGTTTGTGTTAGGGAAGTTGCACTTAGTTCTCATTTGTTTGTGGTTTCTGAGAAGCGAGTCCATCGCCCAGAGCGGTTAAATTAACAATTTATTTTCGTTGAAGATGTCGTCTCGTCTTCTTCCCATTGCTTGGAACAACAACTTTGACCTGGGCAAAACAACTCTAGTCAGAACGACGGCTTCTGATCGTCATGCACCAGAAAGAGAGCGTGCGTGCCTCGGATCGGTGTCGTGCAATGACTGTTAACAGGTGTTTGTCTTGCAACGTTTTTAGGCGTGACCGGGTTTCACTACCGTCCAGCAGGCTACTCCAGCAACCGGAATAGCTAACCGACCCCTCGTTCAGTCTGAGGAACACAAGTCCTAACATCTTAGTCAAACAACGTCTATTAACAGGTTGAAAGATCTGAGTTTATTACAAGGCACTTGTGATTAATGTCACGGCATGGTTTCCTAGGCTACTGGATGTTGTTTTTTTCCGACCTTTTGTTAACGTACTCCAGATCAATTACATCCTCCACAAATACATTGCAAGACAAAAATACATACGTGTTGCAATTCTTAAATGTGGGTTTAGAGCCCTCTTGATGAGAGGAGGAAATGCGGACCAGTTGCATGTGTAGTCGCCAATGTGCAGAGGTATATCTGTGTTAAACACGCTGGCGAAGGGGACGAGCGCGCCGAAAGGATCTCCTTTTCAGTCAGTTTGAGTTGACGAGGTTAGAGCTTGTTGCTCGTCGACGCGCCGCAAAGACAACCCGAACAAGATTTAAGGAAAGTTTGAGGGCTGATTATTTGCGGTGGGAACATGTTTCTTATGCATCCCCGATGTGAAATAAAGGAGAGAAGAATAAGGGCGGGAATAAAAAGAAGCTATTCTCACAAGTCAGTGGACGGTTCATGCAGCAACCAGTGGACTCGTACAAAAAGCTCGTTTTTTTCTCTCTCATGAGAACATCTCCCAGAGACGAGACTTAGTGTGGTGTTTACGTTGAAGAGGTTTGGATGGAGATAACTGACAATGGATCTTAGATGAGGATTTTTTTTTAAAGCTTTTTTGTTTTCACTTCTTTACATATAACATTTGAGACGATTTTTTCCCCCTGACTACTTGCGTCTGGGTTTACATCTTGGATGTGAAAACGACGGTAACCTCTGTTCGAGGTTGGGGACGTGACAGTTCTTGTTTTCTAACGCTTAAAGTCAAGGTAACAAAAACATAACTTTACTGAGAAGGCTGCTATTCAGTCAGTGTGAACCTGAAATTATTTCGTAACGATGGACTAAAACAAAGCACATTTGCAGTTTTATCGTCGGTTGTTTTTCCACCCCGCCCTGTCTTGCACGCGCTAACCTAACCGTAACTGTTCTGCTTGCTTCCTGCAGAATGGCCCGGTTCGGAGATGACGTTCCCGGTTTGCTGGTCTCCGGGGATGGAGGCTCCGAGCGCAACCGCAACCGGGATGGACCGGCCGTGTCCACAGGTGGCATCTCACCCGCCTTCAAGCAGACCAAAGCGCAACGAGCACGCACCATGGCCTTGTATAACCCCATACCGGTCAGACAGAACTGTTTTACCGTCAACCGATCTCTCTTCATCTTCGGGGAGGACAACATGGTGCGGAAGTATGCCAAGAAGGTTATAGAGTGGCCATATCCTTTTGGTCCACAGGGTAAAGTGTGTAACAACACACACGCACACGCCCACGCCCAAATACCGTTTCCAAAGTTTGTTGTGCATCGATAATGTAACACGTTACAAACTGTGACGTTTCCGTGACTGTAAATCGTTGACAGTGCAATCTCAGGGGTTCAGCACCATGGACAGAGCCACAGAGAGCGCCGTATTCTCGTCCGTTTCAGCTGCTCCGATTGAAACACTCGGCCATCACAACCCATCCTCCAAAACACACACACACTTACAGTACACACACAGCACACACTCGCACTCACAGTACACACACGCGCACACAGGTACTTAAGCATACACACACACACTCATGTACACTAACACACACAAAGACCTGGTACTGTTTTCTGCTTTTGATCTTACTAATTACTTGCACACAGACACAAGCGCATACACATAGGCACTTAAGCACTAACAAATTACACAGGTACTAAAGCACACGCACACACACACACACACACATAGAGCTGGAACCATTTTCTGCTTTGTTCTTCCGTTTAATTGTGGCTTTACAGAAAACAACTGACTTGGTTAAAAAGTTCCGGAGCTGCATTTGAGTTGTTGGGATGTTATCAAATCTGTAAGTCCTGACAACATCATAACGGCAGGTGTGTGTGAAGTTGTCGGGTAGTCCTACAACCCCACCCCCTGTGGTTTGATCTGGGTGGATGATTCACCTGTCCGTCATGACTCACAGGCCTATGGTGACGAGTTGAGTCCAGAGAGGCGGGTCTAGGGACTGATAAAGCCCTGGTTCTGAGGTGACAGTCAGATCTATCACACTGTCCTGCTATGATAGGACTGATTGAATTAAACAAGGACTCGTGCCCACCAATAAGGGGGGATCAATCAAGAATGTTAACTTAATCAATTTTCAATTTTGGAGAAGGACAGGGAGAGAAAAGAGATGGAAAGAGAGAGATTAAGAGATAACAAGAGATAATGTGTTTGTGAAAGAGAGACAGAGAGCATGAGCGAGAAAATGGGGTGAGAGAGAGGATGGGAGGGAGGGTGTGTCTGAGAAAGGGAGAGAGAGCGAAGGAACACAAAGAGATGGAGATCAGATCAGAGGGTTGGAGAGGGATCCTGTCACGTCCACCTGTCTCCTCCCTGACACAGGTGACCCCCCTCCTTCACCTGGGTGCAGGTGACCTCCCTGCTGTGAGGTCATGTGAAGCTGTGAGGTCATGTTAAGCTGTGAGGTCATGTGAAGCTGTGAGGTCTTGTGATGCTGTGAGGTCATGTTAAGCTGTGAGGTCATGTGAAGCTGTGAGGTCATGTTAAGCTGTGAGGTCATGTGAAGCTGTGAGGTCATGTGAAGCTGTGAGGTCATGTGAAGCTGTGAGGTCTTGTGAAGCTGTGAGATCATGTGATTCTGTGAGGTCTTGTGAAGCTGTGAGATCATGTGATTCTGTGAGGTCATGTGATTCTGCTGGATGTTGGGTGTCCAGTGTCCTGATGGGTGTGATTAGCGGAGTGGATTAGCAGACATTAGGGTGTAATGATGTCTGATCAGCGTGCTGGGGGGTGTGTTGTAACGAGGATCTGGTTTCGCTGGAAGGACACGGTGGGGTGGGTGGAGTGGGGGGGGGGAGCAGTTGGTGAAGTAGGTGACATGGTGAACACATGGGTGTTATTGACGGCACAGATGCTGTCCAGTATGGCAGTGCAGACGGACTCTCTCTCTCTCTCTGTCTCTCTTTCGCTCTCTCTCTCTCGCTCTCTCTCTCTCTCTCTCTCGCTCTCTCTCTCGCTCTCTCTCACACACACACACTCACTACACACATATAACAATGAACACACACTCTCACAGACACACCAGTAATCTGTAAACGACTGGCACACCCCCATAATCACTCGACCCACATACACACCCACACACACACTCACACACACACATACACACCCACACACACACACTCACACACGCTCACAATTGTTGCATGACATCTCCAAAAGGTCACACTCATGTAGTGAGACCAACACGCTGACACTCTCGCCATAAGTGCCTCTTTATGTTTTTGAGAGCTCAATTAAAGGCAGTGATCGATGAGGGTTTTATCTCTGGGAGCTTCCGGGGGAAGGAGGGGATGGAGCGCTGGAGACAACACCCCCACATGGGGAGGGGAGTGGTGAGAGTCTAACCAGCCCTGCCAGAGGTGGGGGAAGCTGGGTGGAGGTTGGAGGAAAGGAGGGGTACTAATGAAGACTGGAGCCCAGGGTGGGTTCAGGGGGCCTGGGGAGGCAGAGCAGCTGCTCCCCCTGTCTGATCCTCACTGGAGGTGTCCCACAGTGCAGGCGTAGCGGTGAATAATTGATTGTGTTGGCAAGGGTTCATTTCATCAACGGTGTGAAAAGGAAGCAGGTGTCCACTCAGAACGTGATGGAAAGTTATTTTCCATAAGCACCTGAAGAGAAGGAAAAAGATAGCTGGCGTGAAGGACAAATAGAAGTTTGAAGGCTTCGGTTGTTACGTTGATAGCATGAGAGAGAACATGCAAGACAAAGTGAGAGAAAGGAATATGACAACGCAGGTGAAGTAAAAAGAAAGTGGGAGGGAGAGGAGACACACAGTGAAAGAGAGAAGAGTTGAGGAAGAGAGGTGAAGAATGAAACAGAAAATGTGTGTGATTAGAGAGAAAGACGGTGAAAGTGAAAAGAAAGACAGAGGAAGAGAGAGAGGGAGATTGAGGGAGAGAGAGAGGGAGAGAGAGGGAGACTGAGGGAGAGAGTGATGGAGAGAGTGAGGTAGAGAGTGAGGGAGAGAGTGAGGGAGAGAAAGAGGGAGAGAGTGAGGGAGAGAGAGTTTGCATGCTGGTGTTGGTAGCAGGACAGACAACTGTAGGACATGTCGAACTGACCCTCGCTTCTCTCCCTCTCCCCTTACATCACCGCTCCCTACGGAAACAGGACTACAAATCAGACTCCATTTCCCATGACACACTTCATCAGGCGCCACCATCTTGGTCTGCCCTTGCAGGTGCTTGTGTACAGAGCTGAGTGATGTCTACATCCATCGCCAGCTCTCCTAGTCTGCCCTGCTCGTCAATCACCTCCCTGGCTCCGAGCAGTCCTAGTCTGAATAAAGTTCTCTTAGATAATCAGAGCATAATTCTCTCTCACAACAAATAAGACAAGCGTATCTTCTGTACGTTTATTTACTGAAGACAGTGATAGACGTTCAGTTTGAAGTGTTTTGTGGTGAATTGAGAGAGAGGGCAGTGTGATCAGAAGCACTGCCCTGCTGTGGAGAACCACCTGATGAAGAAGTGATTCTCTTGTGTCAAATCACGAGTTCTAGAAGTCTGTCTGTCTCTGCTTGTTTAGATCCTGTGCTCTGTGCTCTGTGTGTGTGTGTGTGTGTCTCGTCACACCTCTGCACCACTCCACCGCCATCACCTAGCCTGCCTCTCCTGTCGTTAACTTCGCCTCTACTGTTTGTGTGTGTGTGTGTGCGTGTGTGAGAGAGAGAGAGAGAGAGAGAGCGAGAGGGAGAGAGAGAGAGAGAATGTGAGTCTGTGTGTGAATCTAGATGTTAGACTGTGTGTGTGTGAGATAGTGAGGGGTTTGTGCGTGTGTAAATGTGAGAGAACAAGTGTGTGTGCCTGAGTGTGTGTGTGTGTGTGTGTGTGTGTGTGTTTAATGAGGTGCGGGATCCCATCTCGGTGGGTTTGCAGATGCAGGGTCCCATCTATCTGGGGTTCTATTTTTACCCCAAGTCTCGTTTGAGGAGCCAATTCAGGCTCAGATGGTCGTCACGGTGACTCATGCTGTCACACACACACACACACACACATACACATACACACACCGTCCCCTGAAAAGTTTCTTCATCTCACGGTTACACAACATTTGCCTGTTATTCCGGGATTAAATTAATCTGAGGTTTACCATATATTCACTGTGGAATCCCTCCTCTAGATCTGACCCTGAATGGATTCTTCTGATTATAGACAACAAGCTGCGTTTCAGCAGCGTGGTGTTAAAGTGGAGCCGATGGGAGATGGGACCCAGGTGACACACACACACACACACACGCACACGCACACGCGCACACGCACACACACACACACACACTGCAGTAGTGTCTGACGCTGACACTGTTGATGCACCGGTAGACCCAAATGGGGACAGGTGACCTATGAGAAATGGTATCTATGAGAAACACACACACACACACACATTCAAACAGACAAACCAACTTGCTGCAGCAGTGTCAGTGGAGCGGTAGACCCAGGAGTGACTTACAGGCGGCGAGTCTCTCAAGACATCACATCGGTCTTATCACCGTCCACACCTGGCTCTGTCACAGTGTTTAACATTCATGTGTGTTAATTACTTCTGAGGGCTTGACTCACTGGATACATCACCAGGTGTGTGTGTGTGTGTGTGTGTGTATGTGACATGCCATAGATCCGCTGCCCAATAACTGTCTGATAGAGCTGACTTTTGGCTGGAAAGAGCCTGTTGCCGTGGATACCTCTCTCTCTCTCTCTCTCTCTCTCTCTCTCTCTCTCTCTCTCTCTCTCTCTCTCTCTCTCCCTCTCCCTCTCCCTCTCCCTCCCTCTCCCTCTCTCTCTCTCTCTCTCTCTCTCTCTCTCTCTGCCTCTCTCTCTCTCCCTCTGTCTTTCTCCCCCTCTGTCTCTCTCCCTGTCTCTCTCTTCCTCCCTCGCTTTTTTTTAACTCTGTTTCAGTTCTTCCCTTCTCTCTCTGTCTCTCTCTCGGCGGGCTTTGACAGGATGTTTGTTATTTATTGATGTCTTCCCTGTGTTTTCTTTTTACTTAAGTGAAATGAAACAGAGCTGCATGAAAAGCCTTGAGGTTTGTTGATTAAGTCATCTGTCAGTGCTGCTGGCCCAGACACCCAGACACCCCTTACCCAGACACCCAGACACCCCTTACCCAGACACCCAGACACCCCTTACCCAGACACCCAGACACCCCTTACCCAGACACCCAGACACCCCTTACCCAGACACCCCTTACCCAGACACCCAGACACCCCTTACCCAGACACCCCTTACCCAGACACCCAGACACCCCTTACCCAGACACCCAGACACCCCTTACCCAGACACCCAGACACCCCTTACCCAGACACCCCTTACCCAGACACCCAGACACCCCTTACCCAGACACCCAGACACCCCTTACCCAGACACCCAGACACCCCTTACCCAGACACCCCTTACCCAGACACCCCTTACCCCTTACCCAGACACCCTTTACCCAGACACCCCTTACCCAGACACCCAGACACCCCTTACCCAGACACCCAGACACCCCTTACCCAGACACCCCTTACCCAGACACCCCTTACCCCTTACCCAGACACCCCTTACCCAGACACCCCTTACCCAGACACCCAGACACCCCTTACCCAGACACCCCTTACCCAGACACCCCTTACCCCTTACCCAGACACCCCTTACCCAGACACCCCTTACCCAGACACCCAGACACCCCTTACCCAGACACCCCTTACCCAGACACCCCTTACCCAGACACCCCTTACCCAGACACCCCTTACCCCTTACCCAGACACCCCTTACCCAGACACCCCTTACCCAGACACCCCTTACCCCTTACCCAGACACCCCTTACCCCTTACCCAGACACCCCTTACCCCTTACCCAGACACCCTTTACCCAGACACCCCTTACCCAGACACCCAGACACCCCTTACCCAGACACCCAGACACCCCTTACCCAGACACCCAGACTACGGCGTGGCGTAGCATGAGTGTAAGTCCCCTCAGCTCTGGATGGTTTCACAGGACCACTGATCTGCTGCCATCAGGGATGCTGTGTGTGGAGAGGAGGGTAGAGAGACCACCACAGAGAGGGAAGTGAGAGGTGTTATATGTTAAGGTCCCAGGTGAGACACAGAGAACAGAGTTTACCTCCTCTTCTCACTACGTCCCTGTTTGACCCTACAGACAACAGCTACCAGCTCCCTCTCTCTCTCTATTTGTCTCTGTCTCTCGCTCTCTTTCTCTCTCTTTTCTCTCTCTTTTCTCTCTCTCTTCTCTCTCTCTCTCTCTCTCTCTCTCTCTCTCTCTCTCTCTCTCTCTCTCTCCCTCTCTCTCTCTATTTGTCTCTGTCTCTCGCTCTCTTTCTCTCTCTTTCTCTCTCTCTCTCTCTCTCTCTCTCTCTCTCTCTCTCTCTCTCTCTCTCTCTCTCTCTCTCTCTCTTCCATCCCTATTGTATGAGCTGGTAGTAAAGTGCCCTGATGATGGTCACCCTCCACCCACACATCCTCCAGCCTCTCTTCCCTCCGTGCAGCCCTGTGCTGGCCACTATCACCCTGGAACGATGGGGGTAGGGGCTGTGGCAGGCAGCTGTGTGTGTGTGAGAGAGAGAGAGAGAGAGAGAGAGAGAGAGAGGGAGAGAGAGAGAGAGAGACAGAGAGAGTGTGTGTGTGTGTGTGTGTGTGTGTGTGTGAGAGAGAGAGAGAGAGAGAGAGGGGAGAGAGAGAGAGAGAGTGTGTGTGTGTGTGTGTGTGTGTGTGAGAGAGAGAGAGAGAGAGAGAGAGAGAGAGGGAGAGAGAGAGAGAGAGTGTGTGTGTGTGTGTGTGTGTGAGAGAGAGAGAGAGAGAGAGAGAGAGAGAGAGAGAGAGAGAGAGAGAGAGAGTGTGTGTGAATGTTAATGTCCAGAAATTAATAATCCAGAAACTGCATAGTGCTGTGCCTGTGGTGCCTTCGTGTGTGTGTTTGTGTACGCGTGCGTGCGTGTGTGTTTGTGTGTGTGTGCGCGTGCGTGTCCATGACTGCATGTTCACCACCGAAGCAGGAGACAGCATCTAATACATTGTGACAGCCAATCAATGAACAGGGTTTCATTTCATGAACAGGGTTTCATCTGTCCATTTTGAGACAGTGGGCAGGAGTGGACCAATCAGATTGAAGCACTGACATGCTGCTCATCATAAATGAAAAGGGTGGCAGCAACCCTGTCAATGCAGCATCTGGATTTTAATTGGTCAATTACCTCAGCTCGTCTAAACCAGTACAGGTCATAGAAGGGTTTCCCGAGGGCCAATTTGCTCAGACACTGTTCTGTGCAAGCAGACATGCTCTGCCAGTAACCTGCTATGTTTGGACTCAAATACAATGCCCTGTTTGTTACTGTGTCTGTTAAAGTCTTGATTTGACTTGACTAACACACACCCAAAAAAGCATGACGTAAAATGGTAACGCACAACGTAATATGTGAATAGATTAAACATTTTAAATGTTGTCAATAACATGACCTTTGTGGCACTTGAATGTGATAACCTTAACTCTGTGGTGACACTCCGTTTGAATACATGATCCTGGCTACCATCATCGCCAACTGCATCGTCCTGGCTCTGGAGCAACACCTCCCTGGAGAAGACAAGACTCCCATGTCCAAGAGGCTGGTAAGGGACTCCACAACCACAACCACACCCTGCGCTTCACTTGTGTTCAACCCTGCTTCTCACAACCACCTAGCTGTGGGTCTACAACAGTGGTCTTCAACCCTGGTCCTCAGGGCCCACTGTCCTGTACGTTTTTAGATGTTTCCTTGCTCCAACACACCTGATTCAAATGAACGAGTTGCTATCAGGCTTCTGCAGATCTTGCTAACAATTTATTAATTTGAGTCATTTGAATCGTTTACCTTCTAACAAAGAGAGACTTGACCCAGAGAGACCAGTGAAGTCCCTCTCAGAGCCACCGTCATCAGGGATAGGATCCCTACTGAGAGAGAACCACCATTAACCTTTAGGTGGCCCCGCGAAAGGCTCCACAACAGGGTGCAACAGCATGGACTGAGCCATGTTGATATTCAGGGTTAGGGTCAGGGTGAGCATGGTATAGCACACTGTGTACCATCTTACAGAAGGCTGTGATGGCTGTTCTCGTCATCGACAGAGATGACCGTCATCGTCATGGTGATCATTGTGACCTCGTCGTCATCTCCTCTCGACCATGTTTTTCTGTGTTTCCCCTCGTTTTGATTTGTCTGTTGTTTGATTGACAGGAAAAAACGGAACCTTACTTCATTGGGATGTTTTGCTTGGAGGCGGGGATTAAGGTCGTGGCTCTGGGGTTCGTGTTCCACAAAGGATCGTACCTGAGGAACGGCTGGAACGTGATGGACTTCATCGTGGTCCTCAGCGGGTGAGCCGCGGGAACACGCGTGTGACGTGTTTGCGTGTGCGTGTTGATGTGTGCGTGCATGTGCACATCCTCTGCTTCAGCCTGCCAGTAAGCCATACAACACACCCTGTTTTCTTTTCATGACCTTCACCTAGCGTGAGCCACAGCACTGACTGACCACCCGCTGTCCGCACCATCTAAGGTCTGAGTAATGTGCATTTGACTGGATCAGATGTTTATCGGGTGTTCATTTCCTGCGAGGAGACATGGGGAGCAGAGTCACATCGGTCCCCAGTTGAGATTCCAAAGACGCTGCAATTTGTGTCGTAATTTTACCCAGCTCAGAAGTGGCTGTGTCATACACAGGAATCACAGTTGCAGGAAATGGAGTTTGTCTCAATGTGCGTCAGCTACTGTACGGTAGCTGACCTTCTGCAAGAGAGGGAGTCAGATGGCTGAGCGGTTAGGAAATTGGGCTATGAATCAGAAGGTTGCCGGTTCATTTCTGGCCAGGAATTTACGTTGTGTCCTTGGGCAAGGCACTTCACCCTACTTGCCTCGGGGGGAATGTCCCTGTACTTACTTTTGGTCGATCTGGACAAGAGCGTCTGCTAAATGACTAAATGTAAATGTAAGACTGCGCCAGCCTGTTAAGGTGAAGCCTTAGACAGGAAGCTGATAGTGGCGAACAATGGCGGCTAGTTCCTATATGCATGCTCCCTGACTTCCTGTTTAGGAGCTGATATCTAAAAGGCTTTCAGAGATGATTTTTTATTTAATATGGTGGGACAGAAGATGGTTAAGGGAACAGCACAACACTTGTTTAACATCCACACACACAAACGAACACACACACGCAAACACGCACAAATGAAATATTAATCAATCTGTGGTGCACAAGTACAAAGGGTGGAAGCTAGGGTTCTTAGAGAATTTTACATGATTCTGTGCTTTGTATAATTGATGAGCAGAGCTCTGAATGAGGTTCTGCTGAAAGGAGGTACGTGTGTATTGTGTGTGTGTGTGTGTGTACTGTGTGTGTACTGTGTGTGTACTAATATAGAGAGGAAGAAAGGATGGCTATGGGAATTGGAGTGTTAAAGAGAGGTTAAGTAAAGTTGATATGAAGGGAGTATAGCAAAGTAGGATTGGTCAAAAAGAGTAGCTGTGCATGTGTTTATGCGTGTGTGTGTGTGTGTGCGTCTCTGAGGGCTGAGGTTGGGGGCTGTTTCTCTTCAGTTGTTTATCCCTTCAGAGACACTACTAGCCTGTTGCTAAATTATGTAATTATAAGTTAAGTACAGTATTAGCTAAGTGCAGTATCGTAGCATTATTAGCCCAGGCTTGATGACTAAATCGAGGGTGGTAACAAAAAGGTTTCAGAGGCCAGTTAGATGTAGAGTATAGATACCCTCTCTGTGACTCACCTCAAGTCCTAAAGGAGAGTCATTAAAACCTGTGCAGAGCAAATCAGAGCGAGGTAAAAGCTAATCGATGTTTTAATCCCCCTGGTGTTCTTGGTAGAGCCAGTCTTGCTCTTGTGAGCTCCTGTCTAGGCTAACCTTTCACTCCACTGATTAATACTTATTAATCACACCTTGCTCTACACGGTTCTGGAGAAACTGTCACTGCACACCTGCTTTGGCCACTGGGGTCGCCTTTTTTACGTAAAGTCAATAGCTACTATTAAAGGTACAGTAGGCATGATTTTTTTCAGTAAGAGTAAATAAATAATCCCCTATATATTTTTTTACACACCTGCCATAACCATGTGGTGTAGCTATTAAGGCCCTCTCAGAGTTGTTTAGCAACACAGACAGAGAGCCAGTGGAAAGTCAATTTCTAATTTTGGAGTGGCCCTCTACTTTCCAGCCAATCATGTTCCAGCAAATCTGTTCTGTGTCAATCACCTTTGGCAAGGCGGGTCTTCCCAAAGGAACGGATATGATGAATCCTGATATACTTCTCAGTAGCCGTGTGTTTTTCCCTGATCGTCATGGAGGTACTCAGAGACTTGAGAGACTGGGGACTCAATGTTCCCTGGATGTAATTAGGCTTTATTCATTCATTCAATAATGAAGTAGGCCTTTAGATGCTGATAGTCCTTTCTGCTATCCCTCACTATAGAAAGTAATTTAATACTCTCTCTTTTGTTCTCTCTCTTTCTTTAACCTGCTTTCTCTCTCTCTCTCTCTCTCTCTCTCTCTCTCTCTCTCTCTCTCTCTCTCTCTCTCTCGAGTCATCTCCTTTGTCCCCCCCCCTCTCTCTCTCTCTACTCATCTCCTTTGTCCTGTCTCTCGCTCTCCTTCCCTCTCTCTCTCTTTCACACACACCACGAATATTGCAGCGAGGGCAGGGGCAGGCAGTCGTATTAAAGGATGAGTGAGGATGATGAGATGTGGAGGTAATATTGAATGAGTCATCTTCATCCATTAGTGTTTAATGAACAGAGCTGCAGCATGCAGACAGGAGCCGCCCAGAAAGGCTCTGGCCTGTATTCTCTCAGCCCTTCCATGATGTTACTGTGTGTCCTACTGTAAATCAACTAGGCTGAGAGAAACAGACTTGTGAAGTCTGTAAAAAAAAAATCCCCAGTATCAATGGGCTGGTTTTTGCATTCGTTAAGGTTAAACAACTACAAACACAAACAGGATTTCAGATTTTATTTCAGTTGTTTTTCTATTTGTTTGGAAGCGTTAAAGAT
>NC_140376.1:1835000-1860000 GCF_054491055.1 Hypomesus nipponensis | reverse complement strand
TCTCTGTGTGAGACATAGATATGTCCTCCAGGATTTAAATACTGAACCAGTCAAGATGCAGATGTTCCAAAACCAAAACACCAACCTTGGTACTTCCTGTTCCACTTCCACTTCCTGTTTCGGGATGACTCCTTCGGGAAGAGGATGAAATTGGGATTCAGGAAAGGGGATTATTGGAGAACCAGTATTGTGTTTCCGTTGTGTTGAGTTCGTATTGAAATCCAGTCCAGGAGATCCCAGAAGGCAGTTTGATCTGAAGCAGCTTGTGTTTCATTTGTGTTTGAGTTTAGCTTACATCTGTATCACACCAAAGAGAGAGGGAGAAACTGAGGCAGTCAGAGAGAGAGAGAAAGAGAGAGACACTGTGGAAGCAGAGAGAGATACTGTAGAGAGAGAGAGAGAGACAGACAGAGACCATTAGAGAGAAACAGATGGCATGAGATAAGCATAGTGAATATCAAGACTGTGGTTAATCACTGCTGTGCTGTCTGACTCCCTGTGGTGTTATTAGTAGAACAAATGTGTTGTCGCTAACTCAGCTGTTTACCTTTATCCTGAAGACGTGTGTCTGTGTGTGTGCATCACCCTAGAGCCGGTGGTTGCACTGGGAACGCAGCAAATTTGCGGAAACTGTCCACGGTGGGGGCTCCAAATGGGGCCATTTTGGAGGAAATTGCTTTTGTCCACTTGTGCAGGGACTGGAAGTCATGTGTGTTGTTAGCTGTTGTTGTGATTACCAGGACCACGGTGTCTGCAATGACAAACCAGATTGGCAGAGTAAACCCTTGCAGTAAGTCAAAGGTTTAGAGAACAGCAGAGCAGAAACAGAGACATATTTCAAGTGAATGTTTCTCTCTGCAAATTTCCATTCGCTCTAAGCATCAGCCCACTTCACCTCAAGCATTGAGATCAGTATTCAGTAAGTCAGTATTATAGAAGAGGCTACATGGTTTACATGGATACAGACGATGAATGAGTTATTTAAAGGCTGTTGTGGTGGCATGCCGCAGATATGTCAGTCATGACTGTGATCTGGAGGCGGTATTGTTGCTGTTTGGGCTCATCTAGCTGTGAAAGGACTGGTGTGATAACAGATCTGATATTGGGCCTGAATGTCTGTATGCGCCAGTTGTCTTAACGGTTGGATTATGAAATGCTCGTGGGAATATGACAGCGAATGTGACAGGGTAGCAGTTTTAGAGGAGCAGGGGAAAGTTACTTTAGTGTTTGACACGATGGGAAAAGTGACAGTAACCAGCCAATGTATCACTGTAGCTACATTAGGCTGCATGTCAGCATGAATGAGGTTCTACTTAACTCCACGTTGTGTCTACAGAAGCTAACACGTTAGCTGTAGTGCTAATGAGCTTAGCTTGTCTTGTTTGACAGCTGAGCTTTTGCAGGGTGTGACACCTATCCGCCTGTTGGTGTGACAGTTATCTTAGCGTTTGATTTCACCCAGGATGAACCGGTTAAGGAAAGATTAACCAGACTGAAGGCACACCAGATAGACGGCCTTTATCATCATCATCATCACCATCACCATCATCACCACCATCAGAGTCTGCACAGCAGACATGAACACAGAGCAATTGATTGGGATTCAAGAGGGACGTTCGGTTGACAACCCTCGTTCAGTTCACAACCTTAAATGTTCCTGGATTCACTTGATGAGTTTCCTTCCTCTGTGAGCGGGTTGTTCTCCAGATAGATGCTGCCGCACACCGAGGCTTAGCCCAGGACGTAGGAGGCTACAGCAGGAGGAGGGAGGGAGATAGATAAGAAGTGGGTGAGAAGAAGGAAGGATGACTGATCAGGGGAGAGAGAGGGAGAGGGAGGGAGAGAGAGAGAGAGAGAGAGAGAGAGAGAGAGAGAGAGAGAGAGAGAGAGAGAGAGAGAGAGAGAGAGAGAGGGAGATAGAGAGGGAGAGAGAGAGAGAGAGAGAGAGAGAGAGAGAGAGAGAGAGAGAGAGAGAGAGAGAGAGAGAGAGAGAGAGAGAGAGAGAGAGAGAGAGAGAGAGAGAGAGAGAGAGAGAGAGAGAGGAGAGAGAGAGGAGAGAGAGAGAGAGAGAGAGAGAGAGAGGTGAGAGAGAGAGAGAGAGAGAAAGAGAGAGAAAGAGAGAGAAAGAGAGAAGAGGGGGAGATAGAGAGAGAGAGAGAGAGAGAGAGAGAGAGAGAGGGAGAGAGAGAGAGAGAGAGAGAGAGAGAGAGAGAGAGAGAGAGAGAGAGAGAGAGAGAGAAGAGATGGAGAGAGAGAGAGAGGGAGAGAGAGAGAGAGAGAAGAGGTGGAGAGAGAGAGAGGGAGAGCGAGAGAGAGAGAGAGAGAGAGAGAGAGAGAGAGAGAGAGAGAGAGAGAGAAAGAGAGAAGAGGGAGAGATAGAGAGAGAGAGAGGGAGAGGCTTGAGCTGCCAGCCTAGCAGAGCAGAGCAGAGCAGTGTGGGTGTAGCTCAGTAAACGACAGTCAGGACCATCCGCTGGAACCCTGTGTTCCTCACAGCACAGTGCTCAGCAGAACCCTGTATTCCTCACAGCACAGTGCTCAGCAGAACCCTGTATTCCTCACAGCACAGTGCTCAGCAGAACCCTGTATTCCTCACAGCACAGTGCTCAGCAGAACCCTGTGTTCCTCACAGCACAGTGCTTGGCAGAACCCTGTGTTCTTCACAGCACAGTGCTCAGCAGAACCCTGTTTTCCTCACAGCACAGTGCTTGGCAGAGCTGCAGAGAGGGGTTCCATTTATGCAGAGGCTTTTTAACATCTTTTCTTTTAAATATATTAGCATTTACTCTCCATCGTAAACTGTTATGATTACAACTCACCCAGACTGGCCCCCAGCTCACCCCCCCTGCCTCCCCCACCATCCTTTTAACAATTTCATGAACAAAACATTGTTTGTTTTTCTAGCCATTGTTGCAGGTGGTAAATCCATGGCACAATCTGAGCTAGACTTTATTTTATGTGAACAATGCCCTTCCCAAAAAATTGTCATAGGAGAATTTCTTTTTTTTTGCATATATTTTTTATTTTTCTAACCCGAAACGTTCCTCTATTGTTACATATTTCATACTGTTCACAAAAAATATACATAACCCTTTTTGTCTGGTGAAGTTCCACAATTTCATCCACAGTGCAATATTGAACCACAACAAAATCTAAATAAGAACCGTATCAGGCAGCAGTAAGGAAGACTGTCACCAGACAGACGTCAAGTCTCTCTCCGCACGGCGGAGCGACAACTGTCACACCTTCTCATGTCAGGGCGCCCCAAGGCTGCTCCTCCAGGCCTCGTCTGTGTCACACTGTAAGTCTGTCGGCCCACACGCAGGGGACAAGGACAACTCGTCACCCTGTTTGACATTCTGCCTGTCTGACAGACTCCAGGCACACAGAGGCTTGCATGGAAACGACACAGAACGCCTGCCACCTGTCGAGTGTTCGCCGTGTGTGTGGCTGTGTGTGTGTGTGTGACTGTGTGAGGGGTGTAAGGTGTGTGTGTGTGACTGTGCGTGTGTGAGGTGTGTCAGGTGTGTGAGGGGTGTAAGGTTTGTGTGTGTGGCTGTGTGTGTGTGGCTGTGTGTGAGGTGTGTGTGAGGTGTGTGTGTGTGGCTGTGTGTGTGAGGTGTGTGTGTGTGTGAGGTGTGTGTGTGTGTGAGGTGTGTGTGGCTGTGTGTGTGAGGTGTGTGTGTGAGGTGTGTGTGTGTGTGAGGTGTGTGTGGCTGTGTGTGTGAGGTGTGTGTGTGAGGTGTGTGTGTGAGGTGTGTGTGGCTGTGTGTGTGAGGTGTGTGTGTGTGTGAGGTGTGTGTGTGAGGTGTGTGCAGGAGACTGTTTGTCCTCAGGGCTGGGATGACAGCTCACACATCCCCCCCCCCCCCTCCTGACTCCAGTAATAATATACATGTACAGTTAGTGTGTGTGTGTGTGTTTGAGCCTGATCTGATCCACTTCCCCTGGCTAGGTGTTCAGGCTAGCTCGCCTATGAGGGAAGTCCAGCAGCACACCAAATGGAGGATGACATTTTTAGACCCTTCATCTCCTCGTCTCCATAACAACTAAAATGCTGAGGGGCTGGCTAATGATCTGGGGGGGATGGGGGGGGGGCAACAGAGTAGGGTTGCAGCATCGGAGAGGAAAGAGGGAGAGAAAATGGAGTGAGGGAGGGAGGGAAAGAATAGAAAAGCAGGGAAGAGGAGGAGAGGACACCAGATGACAAGAAGAGACAGGAAGGGAGGGAAGGAGACATGGGAGGAGCGTGGGAGAGAGGTGCTAGGCGCACACTGAATGGGCTCATTCCATTTCTACCTCTACGGACGACACCGGAGAGCTATTTTAGGATCTTTTCTCAAGTCTTAATTAAAAAGGCTGACACTCTCTGGAGCCCCGACACCTTCCTTTAAACTTGTTCTCAACCAAACACGCCCGCCTGCTTCTCTCAGCCTCTGTCCATGTCTCCTTTCCTCCTTTCTCCTCTTATTTTCTCTCCCCTTTCTCCTCTCTTCCCTCTCTCCTCTCTCTCCCCCCTCTCTCTCTCCTCCCTCCCAGACAGAAATAATATCTCTGCTTAGCTGGCTATATCATTCTCAAATCATGTTACTGCCAATCACCAGATGGTGATTTAACAATTAGTGACATTTGAAAAATGAGTGAGGATGTGTGTGAGGATGTGTGTGTGCTTGTCCGTGTCTTCTGGCTCGTTTGGAGTTGGTGGGCAAGGCAGGGGATATCAAGATGGTTTCTGTGAACCTGAGTGAGTCTGTCGGTTCAGTGACCATGATAAACGTGACAGGAAATAGTATCATCTCTTTCCCTCTGCTTCTCTCTCTCTCGCTCTCTTTCTCTCTCTGGTTCTCTCTCACTCTCTTTCTCTCTCTGCTTCTCTCTCGCTCTCTTTCCTTCTTTGCTTCTCTCTCGTTCTCTTTCCTTCTCTGCTTCAGTCTCTCCCTCACTTACTTTCAATCACACTTTTCTTCATCACTTATGTTGAATGAAGGTCTGGCAGTAGCGTGGATGGAGTGATGAAGAAGGAGAGCAGAGGTGAAGAGGGGACTAACGAGCTAGAGATCCTCACAGGCGAGGGCACCTCGGGTGGTCTCTCTCTCTCCTCCGTCTCCGAGGAGAAATGGAGAGACCCGGCTGTACACATCTGTCACGGTCACCTGTCTCTCTCCTTTATAGACCATCCTACTCCCTCTCTATTTTGGTCTATCGTTCTTTCACTCCTTCTCAAACCTTCCTTCTCAAACCCTCCTTCTTTCTCAACCCGTCTCTCTCTCTTTCTCATCTCCTCCCTCTTGGTCAAAGGGCTTCTCAAACAATTATTTCTCCCTCTTTCCAGAGCGACTTACAGAAAGTACAGGGACATTCCCCCCGAGGCAAGTAGGGTGAAGTGCCTTGCCCAAGGACACAACGTCATGTGGCACAGCCGGGAATCGAACTGGCGACCTTCTGATTACTAGCCCGACTCCCTCACCGTTCAGCCACCTGACCACCTTGTTATAATGAGCCGTTGGCCGTGTGTCTCCTGGTGTTGATGAGGCACCGTTTAGATCACTGCTTTCCTCTCTGATGTCTGCTGCACCCTGCTTGTTGAATTTGGCGTGTGTCTGTGTGTGTGTGTTTAGCTCTGTAGATCATGTTGTCTACATTCCTGTGTTGGGCTTGTTAAACAGCAGTTGTCATCCTGTCAGCTCAGTTTTTGAAAACAGACACGGTCTTCTCTTGAAATGTTTTCCTTTTCTGAATGTGTGCCTGGGTTTTATCTAATATACTTATGTATGTGTGGATGTGTGTGGGTGTGGATGTGTCTTGAATATGTGTGTGTGTGTGTAGGATCCTGGCTACAGCAGGAGCTCACATGAACATCCCTGTGGATCTGCGTACCCTGCGAGCTGTTCGAGTCCTGAGACCCCTCAAACTGGTGTCGGGCATCCCCAGTGAGCACACACACACACACACAGACACACACACAGACACAGACACACACATACACACATCAACTGAGAGCTGTCCCTATACTGTTTCAAAGCCGAAAAAAGTTCCTTGTTGTCAGGCATTCCCAGTGAACAGAACTTTTTGCAAATGTTTCTGTGTGTGTGTTTCTGCGTGTTTGTGTGTTTCTGCGTGTTTGTGTGTTTCTGCGTGTTTGTGCGTTTCTGTGTGCGTGTGTTTCTGCGTGTGTGTGTTTCTGCGTGCGCGGCAGGTCTGCAGATTGTGCTCAAGTCCATCATGAAGGCCATGGTTCCTCTGCTGCAGATCGGCCTGCTGCTGTTCTTCGCCATCCTCATGTTCGCCATCATCGGCCTGGAGTTCTACAGCGGCAAGCTGCACCACACCTGCGTGGCCCAGCGCAACATCCTGGGTACAGGGGAGGGGAGAGGGGAGGGGAGGGGAGGGGAGGGGAGGGGAGGGGAGGGGAGGGGAGGGGAGGGGAGGGGAGGGGAGGGGAGGGGAGGGGAGGGGAGGGGAGGGGAGGGGAGGGGAGGGGAGACAGGAGGGGGGAGGAGGGAGGAGGGAGAGGAGAGGGGAGGAGGGGGAGACAGGAGAGGGGAGTGGAGTGGAGGGGAGGGGAGGAAAGGAGAGGTGGCGGAGAGAGGAAAGGGGAGAGGAGTGGAGGGGAGGGGAGGAGGGGGAGACAGGAGAGGGGAGGGGAGGAAAGGAGAGGTGGGGGAGAGAGGAAAGGGGAGAGGAGTGGAGGAGAGGGGAGGAGGGGGAGACAGGAGAGGGGAGTGGAGTGGAGGGGAGGGGAGGAGAGGGCAGGAGGGAGAGAGAGGAAAAGGGAGTGGAGGGGAGGGGAGGAGGGGGAGAGAGGAATGGGTAGTGGAGTGGAGGGGAGGAGAAGGGAGGAGGGGGAGACAGGAGCCTTCACCCTCCTCAATTCTCCCCCCCCCCCCCCTCTCTCTCTCTCTCTCTCTCTCTCTCTCTCTCTCTCTCTCTCTCTCTCTCTCACACACACAAATCTTCAACGAGCCACAAGCTTGGTACAGAACACCTACATCCTGTCAAGCACCTACTGTGACATTGTGTTCATGTGTCTCCTGCCCTTCTCATGTAAACACACGGCATTAATCCTAAACAATCAGCGCAGAGCCAGAGCCCTTCATTCATCCCTGCGCTGCACTCTGCGCCCACACACACTCCTCAGATTATAATTATTATCATCTCACATCTCCATTCATCACAGGGCAGGCCTACGTCCTCCTTGATCACTGACTGCTCCTGCTAACCTGCCCCTCCTCCTCCCTTCTCCTCCTCCCTTCTCCTCCTCTCCTCCTCTCCTCCTCTCCTCCCTCTCCTCCCTCTCCTCCTCTCCTCTCCTCCTCTCCTCCCTCTCCTCCCTCTCCTCCTCTCCTCCCTCTCCTCCTCCTCCTCCCTCCTCTCCTCCTATCCTCCCTCTCCTCCCTCCTCCCTCCTCCTCTCCTCCCTTTCCTCCTCTCCCCTCTCCTCCTCTCCTCCCTCTCCTCCCTCCTCTCCTCCCTCTCCTCCCTTTCCTTCTCTCCTCCTTTTCCTCCTCTCCCCTCTCCTCCTCTCCTCCCTCTCCTCCCTCCTCTCCTCCCTCTCCTCCCTTTCCCCCTCTCCCCCTTTCCCCCTCTCCTCCCTCCTCTCCTCCTCTCCTCCTCTCCTCCTCTCCTCCTCTCCTCCTCTCCTCCTCCCCTCAGAGAACGAGACGGTGGACTCGTCTGAGTCGGAGTTTCCGTGCGGCGTGCGGCCGTGTCCTAACAAGTACAGCTGCAGGGGCACCTGGATCGGCCCCAACGATGGCATCACGCAGTTCGACAACATCCTGTTTGCCGTCCTCACTGTCTTCCAGTGCATCACCATGGAGGGCTGGACCACAGTGCTGTACAACGTGAGCCCCCCCTGGTCCCTTCCCCCCTGGACCCTCCCCCCCCAGGACCCTCCCCCCAGGACCCTCCCCCCAGGACCCTCCCCCCCAGGTCCCTCCCCCCAGGACCCTCCCCCCAGGACCCCCTCCCCAGGGACTGGACCTGGACTGTGTTTGTGTCTCCTCACCTGGACTATGTTTGTGTCTCCTCACCTGGACTGTGTTTGTGTGTCCTCAGACTAACGATGCTCTGGGGCCCACCTGGAACTGGCTCTACTTCATCCCGCTCATCATCATCGGCTCCTTCTTCGTCCTCAACCTGGTGCTGGGGGTCCTCTCAGGGTAGGTACACACACACACACACACACACACACACATACAGGTACACACACGCAGTGTGTCATGATGACAGTGTTCCACTCTGTTGCTCTCTGCTCAGTACATAATAAACATGTCAAGATGCTAGACTGGCTGAATGACAGGCTGGCTGGCTGGCTGGCTGGATGTGTGGTTGGCAGACTGTCTGGCCCATTGACTGCTTGGCTGATGTGTGGCTAGCTGACTGGCTAATGCAGATGACTGGTGTTGCCTTGGTGCTGGCTGACATTGTTTTGGCATAGTTCTTGAGTGTGTTGCAGTTAATGAGTTTCATGGAAAGGTTAATATGCATCCACTGACACGCTCTGCTTGGAGAGACAAAGAGCACCCAGCCCTACTCCTCTTCTCTCCTCTTCTCATCCCCCCACCCTCCTCTCCCCTTCTCCTCTTCTCATCACCCCCCCCGCCACTCCCTTGCCCTCCTCTCCTCCTCCTCTCTTTCCTCTCCTCCTCCTCTCCTCTCCTCCTTTCCTCCTCCTTTCCTCCCTCTCCTCCCTCTCCTCCTCTCCTCCCTCTCCTCTTCCTCTCCTCCCTCTCCTGCTCTCCTCCCTTTCCTCCTCCTCTCTGCCTCCTCTCCTTCCTCTCCTCCTCCTCTCCTCCCTCTCCTCCCTTTCCTCCTCTCCTCCTCCTCTCCTTCCTCTCCTCCCTCTCCTCTTCTCCTCCCTCTCCTCCTCCTCTCCTCTCCTCCCTCTCCTCCTCTCCTTCTCTCCTCCTCTCCTGTCCCGGGTGTGGTCTGCAGGGAGTTTGCTAAGGAGAGGGAGCGTGTGGAGAACCGCCGAGCCTTCATGAAGCTGAGGAGACAACAGCAGATAGAGAGAGAGCTGAACGGGTACCGAGCCTGGATCGACAGAGCAGGTCTGAAGCCCACAAGCTTTCACTGAGTCAAGCACTCAAATCAGAGTGCTTGAGAATCGATTCCGATTCTTTTTTCCTGATTCGAAGATTCACTGATTCGGTCTGTGCTGTTGATTCATGATGCACAACACACCCTTCAGTTTGACTCTTGTTCTGCAGAGGAGGTCATGCTGGCTGAGGAGAACAAGAACTCGGGGCCCTCAGCTCTCGATGGTAAGAAGCTCTATATCACTCTCTCCTACTGTCTTGCTATCTCTCTCTCCCTCTCCCTTTCTCTCTCTCTCGCTCTCTCTCTCTCTCTCTGTCTCTCTCTCTCTCTCGCTATCTTTATGCAACTGTGTGTTGTAATGACATCTGTTACATTCAGTTTGACACATGTTGACAGATGTTATTTAAAGGCCTTTAGTTGACATATTTAGTGCACGCGTGTGCTCTGTTCTCATGTAACATGTACCCTTCCACCATGTATCCTTCCACCAGGGTTAGGGACTACTTCTCCTCAAATCAGTCAACTTCATTTACGGTTGGAATCGGTATTGACATTGACCCTAAGCCCAGACCAGACACACAGCCCAGACCAGACACACAGCCCAGACCAGACTAGACGCCGCAAACCCTCACTAAACACAAACACGACACGGCACAGCACTTACAAACGCCACCTGTTGCTTCTGCTGTGGTGCAAGTTCACAAAACCTCATTTCTAAAAACCTCCTCTCAGGAGAAAAAAAGAAAAGAAAGAAAAGATTGTTGCGCCCACCAAAAGCAATCTCCCAACCAGGGCGGATGGTTTAACACAACCCACACGCATGTCCACACCCTGGCCTTGACCCCATCCGATGAATCATGACATGTCAGTGGGAAACAACAAACAAACGCCCTGTTTTTTTATGTTTGTTTTAAAATGTTGATTGGCAGCTCCCAAGAAGCTGTCTGAATGGAATACTGGCGGTAACCATGGTGAGGAACCCCGTCTGTTCTGCACCTTTAGACCCACTATGACATCACAACCTCCGCTGTCCAATCAGAACCTTCTGGCAGTCACATGAACAATCCCAGCTCAAGTCACTATGACCTCCCCTGATTAAATATTTGACTCCGGTGAGCCAAAAAATAAATACAAATCTAAAAAAAGTGTCCCATGACAGATCAATTTTTCTCTTTATATAAAGGAACAAACACTGCAGACGTCCTTGCTTTAAGTAGTGGAGGGAGGGGGGTGGGGTGGGGGGTGGCTGTTACCTTAGCAACGTGATGAAACGCTCTGAGTGTCTGTGTGTCTTCTGCACCCCCCCCCCCCCCCCTCTGTGTGCGGGTGCTTGTTTGTTCACTAGCTTATTAAAAAAGGAAAAGCCAAGGTACACAAAAGTAAATCAGTCAGCTGGCTCTGGAGGGTATACAGGAGAGATGGAGGAGGGGTGGAGGAGGGATGGAGAGATGGAGGAGTGGAGGAGGGATGGAGAGATGGAGGAGTGGAGGAGAGATGGAGGGGTGGAGGAGTGGAGGAGAGATGGAGGGGTGGAGGAGGGATGAAGGAGTGGAGGAGGGATGGAGAGATGGAGGAGTGGAGGAGAGATGGAGGGGTGGAGGAGTGGAGGAGAGATGGAGAGGTGGAGGAGGGATGGAGGGGTGGAGGACGGATGGAGAGATGGAGGAGTGGAGGAGGGATGGAGAGATGGAGGAGTGGAGGAGAGATGGAGAGATGGAGGAGTGGAGGAGAGATGGAGGGGTGGAGGAGGGATGGAGGAGGGATGGAGGGGTGGAGGAGGGATGAAGGAGTGGAGGAGGGATGGAGAGATGGAGGGGTGGAGGAGGGATGGAGAGATGGAGGAGTGGAGGAGAGATGGAGAGATGGAGAGATGGAGGAGTGGAGGAGAGATGGAGGGGTGGAGGAGGGATAGAGAGGTGGAGGAGGGATGGAGAGAGAGATTAAATGCAAGGGCTCTGATATCCGACTGTCATTCATAGTTGATTAAATACAGATTTCCAATACGGTAGATTTGTACTTGAATCTTTAATCTCTATGCATGTTTGCTGTGAAGGATGTAGCACTAGGTTTTCGAGTTGACTTCATGTCCCCTGAGCAGAATACAGTGACAGTTGCTTTTCTCACAGACACTAATCAAGTTTGAACACAGCTCTGGGCCTACAGTTTGATTCTAACAATAGATTTGGGTTCTAACGGGAAATAGAATGGATTTCTAGTACTTTTCCAGGTTCGCTAGCTTGCACGCAGTAAATGAACCAGTTATTCAGGACTCAATACCTATTCTCCAAGGTTCCGGGCCCATGAATCTGTCAACACATTAGCACATCGCTGCTTTTTCTATGATTTAGATTGCATTCTGTTTTGCATTTCTCTTTCTTTAATTCTTTTCACTTTTTCTTTAATTGAATAATTTGAAATGCTCTATTTGAGTCCTTCATTGGGGGTGTAAAACACTCATGTTGTTCTGTGTGTGTTGAGTGTTTAGATTCTGCAGTCTTTACTGTAAGCTCAGTACATCAGAGTCTTTCAGGGTTTCAAGTGTTGAATTAACCCTAAATTGGAAATGTGTGTTTTTACAAACTTGCCGTGCGTAGACAATAGATGACATTCAAGCCTGCGTATGTGCACGCATACTTGCGTGCTTGTGTGTGTGCTTGTGTGCGTGTGTGTGTGTGTGTGCTTGTGAGTTTGTGTGTGCTTGTATGTGTGTGTGTGTGTGTGCGCTTGTGTGTGTGTGTGTGCTTGTGTGTGCGTGTGCTTGTGATTGTGTGTGTGTGTGTGCTTGTGTGTGTGTGTTGACCCTCCGTGTGCTTGTGTGTGTGTGTGTGTGTGTGTGTTGACCCTCCGTGTGCAGTACTCAAGAGAGCGACCACCATCAAGAAGAGAGATGGGATCAGAAGAGGAACTTCAGGAGAGGACGGAGACATCTCCTCTGTGGGTAAGAGAGTATGTGTGTGTGTGTGTCTGTATGTGTGTGTCTGTGTGTGTGTGTCTGTATGTGTGTGTGTCTGTATATGTGTGTCTGTGTGTGTGTGTGTGTGTGTGAGTAAGAGTGCATCCGCCTAAGACTCCCCCCTCTCATTCTCCTCCCTCACCCCTTCTCACCCACCCCTCATCTCCTACCCCTCCTCCCCCAACCCTCCTCCCCCACCCCTCCTCCCACACCCCTCCTCCCCCACCCCTCCTCCCCCACTCCTCCTCCCTCACCCCTCCTCCCACATCCCTCCTCCCCCACCCCTCCTCCCACACCCCTCCTCCCACACCCCTCCTCCCCCACCCCTCCTCCCACACCCCTCCTCCCTCACCCCTCCTCCCCCACTCCTCCTCCCCCACCCCTCCTCCCCCAGGCGGTCCCATGAACAGGGCCAGCATCCGAAGCGCCAAGCGAGGGCCCACGGCCTACTTCCACCGCAAGGAGCGTCTCCTGCGTATCTACATCCGCCGCATGGTGAAGACCCACACCTTCTACTGGACTGTACTGGGCCTGGTGGCCCTCAACACCATGTGTGTGGCTATCGTCCACCACAACCAGCCTCTCTGGCTGTCCACCTTCCTCTGTGAGTCACGCCTCACTTCCTGTCGGACACTTCCTGTTTTTCCCCCCCGGTCTCGTTTCACTGTAGAACTTGAAAATGCTCTAGAACACCTAAGGTTCCGGGAGAGGCAGCTTATCACAACGTCAGTTTCTCAGAAACAAACTTGCATCTAAAGTCGATGTTTATTTCATCCAGCAGCTAAATGATGGGTTTAAAACTTCAAAACAAAAGCATCTTTTTGTTTTTGCATTTTCTCGAAACGGCTTAAACCAAATAGGATTTGCCCAAAACACGATTCACAGCAACGTGATGTGCGATCCTGCGTGTTGAAGGAAGTGTGTGTGTTTGCAGACTATGCAGAGTTCCTGTTCCTGGCTCTGTTCCTGACTGAGATGTTCCTGAAGATGTACAGCCTGGGACCCAGACTGTACTTCCACTCCTCCTTCAACTGCTTCGACTGCAGTGTAAGTGTGCGTGTGTGTGTGTTTGCATTTCTATATGAATATGTTCTCCTTAACCTCTGGTACTGTGTGTGTGTGTGTGTGTGTGTGTGTGTGTGTGTGTGAGCAGGTGATCGTGGGCAGCATCTTCGAGGTGTTGTGGGGTGTCTTCAGGCCTGGTACTTCGTTTGGCATCAGTGTGTTGAGGGCACTGCGTCTACTCCGGATCTTCAAGATCACCAAGTCAGTCTCTACCTCTCTCTATCTCTCGCTCTACCTTTTTCTACCTCTCTCTCTATCTATATCTCTCTCTCTACCTTTTTCTACCTCTCTCTCTCTCTCTATCTCTTTCTCAACTTTTCTCTATCTCTCTCTCTTCCTCTCTCTACCTCTACCTCTCTCTCTATCTATATCTCTCTCTCTACCTTTTTCTACCTCTCTCTCTCTCTCTCTATCTCTTTCTCTACTTTTCTCTATCTCTCTCTCTTCCTCTCTCTACCTCTACCTCTCTCTCTCTACCTCTCTCTTCCTCTCTCTCTCTATCTCTCTCTGCCTCTCTCTACCTCTCTCTCTTCCTCTCTCTCTACCTCTCTCTCTACCTCTCTACCTCTCTCTCTCTACCTCTCTCTACTGTTACACTCTCATATATAGTGGGGATATCATGGGATTTCACAAAGGAAATGATAGAAACGAAAATCTCCGATGACCGCCCTCTCATCGATCGATGTGCTGGATGATAGCTGTTAAATGGACTAACAGCTGGAAATGTGGAAATGTGGAAATGTGGAAATGTGTCAATCAACCGCCTGGCGGGTACTGAGCCCGCCCCCGCTGTGCTGTGATTGGCAGATACTGGGCCTCGCTGCGCAACTTGGTGGTGTCTCTGATGAACTCCATGAAGTCCATCATCAGCCTCATCTTCCTCCTCTTCCTCTTCATCGTGGTGTTCGCCCTGCTGGGCATGCAGCTGTTTGGCGGCAGGTACAGTAAATCCAGGGACCAGGCAGATACAGGGCAGAGAAGAAGCTCTAAAGTAGAACAAGGAAGCAGAACTTCCTGTGGAATCTGGCCCAGAGTAAGAGGTGGATGCAGCATCTAGTACATTCCAAGGTGACATCAATTTGAGAATGTGGAGAAGGGTGGAGTGTTGAAGGAATGATGATGTCCTCTTAGAGAAGGCTTGTTTAATAACAGTCTCTCCTGTTAGAGAAGGCTTGTTTAATAACAGTCTCTCCTGTTAGAGAAGGCTTGTTTAATAACAGGCCACCAGCATCCAGAACAAAACAAATACATGTTATTTTCATATGCGATTTTGGAAATATCTTCGATTTCTTTTGTATCTCTGACTCTCTCTCTCTATCTCTCTCTGACTCCCTCTCCCTCTAAAAACTTCATCTCTCTCTTCTCTGTCAGCTAGACGGAAGAAAGAGTGAAAGAATAGACTCCTGTTTGACAAACTTGGAATTTGAAATCAAGGCTTGTGTCTCTGCCTCGTCTGTCCTCTGTGTGTTTCCAGGTTCATCTTTGAAGACTACACCCCCACCAACTTTGACACCTTCCCGGCCGCCATCATGACAGTATTCCAGGTCAGAGCACCTGAAATGACTTTGCTTGTGATGATGAAAACACCTCTCCTCTCTCTTCCTCTCCTCCTCTCTTCCTCTCTCCTCCTCTCTCCTCCTCTCCTCCTCTCCGCCCCTCCTCTCCTCTCTCATCATCTGAGTCACCGTAACGTGTCACCGTGGCGACTGCGTTTCTGAGCGTGTGTGTGTTGACCCAGATCCTGACGGGCGAAGACTGGAACGAGGTCATGTACAACGGCATCCGTTCCCAAGGAGGGGTGCGGTCTGGGATGTGGTCGTCCATCTACTTCATCGTCCTCACGCTGTTTGGAAACTGTATCCACCATCACGGGGTCAAATGTCAATAAAGGTAGTTGTTCATGTCAAGAGTTAATGGTGCTTAACAAGGCTGTGACCAGACACACTGCTGAATGTCTTCTTGGCCATCGCCGTCGACAACCTGGCCAATGCACAGGAACTGACAAAGGTAACAATCACCAAAGAGTTCATATGGAGACTATTGATACTTTGTTTACATTTGCTTAGGTTGTGCAAGTGTACCTTACTCCTCTCTCCTCTCCTCCTCTCATCTCCTCCTACCCTTCCCTCCCCTTCTCCCCTCCTCTCCTTTCTCCTCCTTCCCTCTCTTCTCCTCCTCCCCTCCTCTCCACCTCCCCTCCTCTCCTCCCCTCCTCCCCTTCCCTCCCCTTCTCCCTTCCTCTCCTCCTTCCCTCTCCTCTCCTCCTCACCTCCTCTCCACCTCCCCTCTCCCCCTCCCCTCCCCTTTCGTCCCCTCTCCTCCTCCCCTCCCCTCCCCTCCCCTCCCCTCCCCTCCCCTCCCCTCCCCTCCCCTCCCCTCCCCTCCCCTCCCCTCCCCTCCCCTTCTCCCCTCCTCTCCTCCCCTCCCCTCCCCTCCCCTCCCCTCCCCTCCCCTCCCCTCCCCTCCCCTCCCCTCCCCTCCCCTCCCCTCCCCTCCCCTCCCCTCCTCTCTCAGGACCAGGAGGAGGAGGAGGCAGCGTTTAACCAGAAGCATGCTCTCCAGAAGGCCAAGGAGGTTGGCCCTATGTCCTCCATGATGTCTTCAGAGTAAGTGTGTTTGCACCCCCCCCCTCTCCCTGCCTGACCCCCCCCCCCTCCTCCTTCACCTCTCTGCCCCCCACTGAACCGCTCTCACTGGACCAGGCTAGCAGAGTCACAGACACTGACACTGGTGCTTCCCTGTGAGGGCCCCCACTCAGGCCCCCTCCAGGGGAGGTCCAGGACAGCAGGTGAACCACAGCAGGTGTGGTGTTCCCATGGCACCTCTGTAGAAAGAGTTTCCGGGTCATTGTTTTGAAGAAAAAAAGGACCGGGTCACTTGTAGGCAACTCCACTTTCTTGATTTGAAGTCTGTGTAATACACTGTTGTTGTGGTTACCGGCCACTGTATTGTTTACGTGGGAAGTGAGTTTTGCCCTGCACCACCTCCAAGGTCAGGCTCCATAGTTGAGTGCTGTGGAACAACGCAGCCCTGTTGAGTCTTCAAATGAAACCTAAATACTGTTTTTGGTCGTTGAGGCGACCCTCTTGGTCTGAGGGTAGATAATGTGTAGACATATGGGTTTGATCCCCTGGCTGGCCTTATCACTGTTGCTAGCATCAGTCTATAATCATCTCATTTGTAGGGTATTGATAGATTCTTGCTGGCGGGCCTCTTAGTCAGTTTGCTCTGTATTGAACTCCGTTCACCATGGCTACGGGAAGGCTACCCAGTGCATTTCTGCGGTCGTCATGGAGACAGCATCGCTGGTGTCCAAATGAGTAACGCTGTGTTTGAGTGCACTGCGGTGCTGTGGGGATCCTGACTGGCCCTAAAGTGGTTATGGGAGCTTTCATATCTGTTGGGAGTCAAGTATACAACTGGCAAGTTTCAGGGAAGCTTTTTATGTACTTGCAGCTTGCAGGGAAAAAAAAGAAAAGAAAAAAGTTTACTCTAATTTTCAGAATTCAAGACATGAAAATGCTCAAAGAGTTAAAAAGGGGAAAATGACTTATAAATGATATGGTATTGTTGCCATAAACACAAAATATTATGAATTTCACAAGAGCTCACTGCATATCCCTGCACCACCGGAAAGCGCACGTAGGGAATGTGCACGTGGTGGTACGTGCACGTGCATGCATGAGGGTGTGCACGTGGTGACAAGGAGAGCAGCACATTGCATGGGGCATGACGGCAACATGGTGACGCTACACTAACGTCCTGGACGCTGCGCTGCATGACGCCAGGAGCCACACCCCCTCTCAGGAAGCTCCACCCCCTCTCAGGAGCCACACCCCCTCTCAGGAAGCTCCACCCCCTCTCAGGATGCACCACCCCCCAGCGCACACCCCAACACTGATACCAGATCTCCAGTGATGTTGAGGATGTACCTGGGGGCTGCTGGTCCCTGGAAGGCGGGTCTTGGTTGTCTGTAATGTGGGTAACCCTCCACAGGAAGCAGCTCAGGGGTGACGAGCTGTGGTCTGTGGTGCAGCTCTGTAGCGGTCTGACCTGCCTGAAGGAGAGGTGCAGGGCTCTGGAGACACCAGAGGGTCTGTCTGTATTCTGTCCTTCTCACGGTTGTGTAGAGTCACTAGACCAGTGTGTTAATGGGTCTGTTTTTAGAGAGAGACTTTAGATGTCTATCTCACTTGTGACTTTTCGATGGTGAGGATTCAAGCATGACGCAAGACACCTGATCCTGCCCCGTCTCGCATGTGTTTGACTGGCATGACCAGTGGAAGAAAACAAACGTTCCCTCGGTGGACATGCTGCAGTCCCACAGATTAGGGGCGTCGCCGGACAGCAAGCGTCAGGGGGTGTGACGTTTCTCTTCTTCCCCTGTGCATGCTACTCTGACAAGAAGTTTCCGACCCCGCTGCGTATTTGAACTTTGACCCCGAGCACGCTTTTCCTGTGTCCACCTATCAGCATGACTGGTCAGAATGTCTCCACAGACGCTAACTGTAAGAGACCATCTCAGAGATGCTAGCTGGAATGCTTGCTCCATCTGAAAGCTACTGTACGATGTCTGTCTCTGTTCCTGTTTGAGGAAACCCTCTGTCTCTCTCTCTCTCTCTGTGTTTTATACCTGTGCCATGCTCTTGCTTTCTCTCTGTAAACGTCCGAAACATCTCCCGACGGCTCTCTGGAATATTCCTATCTGTGTGGTTTACACCTGTTGTCATTAATGTTGTTCTCCTGACCGTTCTAATACTGCTGTCTGTCATCCTGTTTGTCAAATGTGCTGCTTGGCGCCGACTGGAGACACACACCAAGATGCTTGCGTCCGCCAGTTTTCATGACACCCTGTGAAATATTGGACCCAAACATGAGGATTTAGGTTGCGGGAGATTAGGCTGAGTCATGAGAAGACTGGATCTTTCCGCATTTTCTTTAAATAGATTGTACGACTGGAGGGAGGTGGGATAGAGAGTGTTCGTTTTGATAAGTTGATAATAATATTATCTGTTGAGAGGCAACGAACCAGCAATGTCAGTAAAAAAATACAGTTGCATACATGATGTACATGATGTACATGTCCCATGATGCACACACATTAGACCAGCTTCACTTGTTACCGTGAGAGAAGCCTTCACGGGTTTGTGAGTTAAACTACTGTGTGTCTCTGGTGTGTGTCTCCCGGCCTGTTGTGTCTCTGCTCACGAAAGCACTAATGTCTTGTTTTAAACCGACTGATCATTGATTACGGACCACACGAGAGCACACACGCGTAAGTAAACAACTGTGTCTGTTCTGTCACCTCTAACTCTATCTCTGTGTCTGTTCTGTCACCTCTAACTCTATCTCTGTGTCTGTTCTGTCACCACTAGCTCTATCTCTACACCCTCTGCCTATCTCTGTCCTCCAAACCTTGCGACATCTCTCTCCTGTCATTTTTAATTGCCTACCGCACATTTGTCTCACCCTCCTTCGCCTTAGCTCCTAAGATCTGTTTTGACTTTGTTCCTCCGATTCTAGTGGTTTCCTCTGCATTTTCTCATTTTGTTATGGCTGTGCGTAAAAATCTCCCAATTCTACTCCGCTTGTTTTGTTCACATGACATTTTCATCGATCCGATAAATTATTGTATTTATTTTTGTTGCCGTCGTACCCACTGAGTGAATACATGTCCTATCTTGTTTATCAATCTTTAAAACATCCACCCGAGTCCCACTCCACCGAATTGTGCTTCAAATTGCTCAATTATGTTTTATTCATAAGTTTTCATTTCACAGACATTTGCACAATGAAATACAGAAACTAGCTGAAAACCAGTTGAAACGTAATAAGAATTGTAATCTGAAGCCAGCTTGCCCTAGTTGAAGTTTAAACTCTTCAACACTTCTCAAAGCAGTGTTTTTGCCCTGAGATTCCTGTTTGTTTAGAAACAATTAGCATGAAGCAACATATGCTAAATAACAACAAGTAGTTTACATGATAGCTACGACATCCCGTATCTTAACCCTTCGCTCCTGTTCTGATGGATTAGCAGTGATACGATGCACGGATGTAGAAGTCCTATCTGTCTGCGTTCTGAACCTGTCTGTCTGCCTGTCTGTCTGCCAGGGTGTCCTGACCATGCCTGTCTGTCTGCCTCTCCCAGGGGAAGCCGAAGGAGGCGGCCGTACCTGTACAGGAAGCGAGCCATCCACCGCAGCCGGCCGGCCTGCTCCCTTGAGGAGGCCCCGGGGGTCATGCTGGACGGGGTGGCCCTGCCACCCCTCAACCCCTCTAACTCTTTCATGTCCAGGAGGGAGAGGAGGAGGAGGATGACCATGTCGGTGTGGGAGCAGCGCACCAGCCAGCTGAGGCGACACCGTCAGATGTCCAGCAGGGAGATCCTCTACACCTGCCCCAGCGAAGAACAGGACGTGCCCCCCGCCGACGCCACCGACGCCACGGGACAGCCCCTCCCCGTCCCCCTCCCTCTCCAGCGCTCGGCCTCTCGCACCCCCACAGGCAGCCTCCGAGGACCGGCCGACACGCCCCAGCCCATGGACCTGCCCCTGGAGCCCTCGCTGTCTGTGGGCATCCTGGACACCCCCATTCTGGCCCTGGTGCCGGAGCTTCCCGTGGACCTGCCTCTCCCGGAGCCCCCCGCGGCCCTCCCGGAGCCCCCGGACTCGGACGCCCTCCCCGAGGGTCTCCCCGGCCACCTCCACCCTCTCAGCGGGAGGCGGAGCCCCCGACTGAACGGCGAGAGGAGACAGAGAGCCGTGAGGAAGTTCCGCCCCCCTCCCACCGGCGATTCGCTGACCCCGGACGGGGGTGGGAGGGGCAGGGGCAGGAGGACGCATCGCCGCGGCAACGACCCCCAGGCCGAGGTCAGGGGTGAATCTTTGTCTCCCTGGGAGGAGGGCGGCTCGGTCAGTCGCTCCAGGAGCCCAGAAGAGGAGGAGGAGAAGGAGAGGAGCAGGGAGAGGAGGAGGAGCCCAGAAGAGGAGGAGAAGGAGAGGAGCAGGGAGAGGAGGAGGAGCCCAGAAGAGGAGGAGAAGGAGAGGAGCAGGGAGATAGAGAGCGAGGCTGGTCAGTGTGGAGGGACCAGGGAGGAGAGAGGGTAAGACACAGAATGCTGACTGCACCACAACAGAGAGAGACACATACGGGGAGTGATGTTCACCATCCAAGTCATCTAGCTGCCACATCCCCACATTGGTATATAATAAGGATGTGGCTCCCCGAGTATTCATTCTGATCCTGACTTTGTGAGATCTGATCATCTGCTGTAGCAGTGCTGTTGGTGACTGTGTGTGGTTTTAAAGTAAAGTGTGTGTTGGGCACACACTCACTGTAAAATAATACACTAATACTGAGTATTTGACTTTGGAAACTTTGGAAACTTTCAAAATGGGATGTTGTCAATCTGTTTACTATCTGTCTATTTGTCTGTCTGCCTGTCTGTATGCCTGCCTGCATGTCTGTCTGTCTGCATGTCTGCTTGTCTGCTTGCCTACCTACCTGTCTACCTGTCTGTCTGCCTACCTGTCTACCTGTCTGTCTGCCTGCCTATCTGTCTGTCTGTGTGCCTGCAGACAGGGAGGCTGCACACAGCCTGGGGAACCAATCAGGGAGGAGCCACTTCGTTCCGACCCGCCCACCTTGCAGCTGACTCCGCCCCCCGCGGGGGGGATCCCGGAAGGCTGTCAGGGGGATGTCGCCGTGACAACAGCGGGGGAAAACCAGGACAAGCCCCTCCCCCTGAGTTCCAGCGTTGTCATAGAGGTGCCCACCACACAGCTCTGTCTGGAGCTGACAACCATCAAAGGTACAGTAGAGACACAGTAGAGACACAGGAGAGACACAGTAGAGACACAGGAGAGACACAGTAGAGACACAGTAGAGACACAGTAGAGACACAGGAGAGACACAGGAGAGACACAGTAGAGACACAGAAGAGACACAGTAGAGACACAGTAGAGACACAGGAGAGACACAGGAGAGACACAGGAGAGACACAGTAGAGACACAGTAGAGACACAGGAGAGACACAGTAGAGACACAGTAGAGACACAGGAGAGACACAGGAGAGACACAGTAGAGACACAGGAGAGACACAGGAGAGACACAGTAGAGACACAGAAGAGACACAGTAGAAGAACAGTAGATTATTTGGTTATACTTTGTATATACCGCAGTATATATGCCACTATGTACACTTTGTTTATCGCTAGTCAACTCAATTCTGCTGAGGTATTTAAACCAATATCACTACTAGAAAATACCTCTGCTCACCCACACACGCACACACACGTCCACACACACAATTTTGGGTCACAGGTCCCTCTAAGGATATCGAGGCGTCCAAGCCAGAGAAGGAGGAGGAGGAGCGGGCCGATCCAGCGATCCCGGTGACCCCAGACAGCATGTTCATCTTCAAACCTGGCAACCCGTGAGTCAGAACCAGAATCCTGTAACCAACACACTGAAACAAAGGGCTGCGATGATAAGTTTGAGAACTAAAATGAAATCAATTTACTTAAGTTATTTTTACAGCATTTATTTCTTCTTCATTTGCTTCTCCTGCACTGTACCCTATTTGTATTTGTATACTTGTATTCATAGTGTACATTATAGCTATTTTATACTTACTATTTTGTTTATTTTACATACCTTTCCTTGTAAGTAAATTCCTTGTCTGTGCAAACTTTCATGGCGATTAAAACCCTTTCTGATTCTGATTCTGAAAGCGGTTAATCTCCTAATCTGCCTTTCTGATTTCCTTCTCAACGATGTCATTTCCTGTGTGCCAGTGTGCGGCGGATGTGTCACTACGTGGTGAACCTGCGCTACTTTGAGATGTGCATCCTGCTGGTCATCGCTGCCAGCAGCATCGCCCTGGCCGCAGAGGACCCTGTGGCTGCCAGTTCTGACTGGAACAAGGTGTGCGCGTACGTTGTGTGTGTGTGTGTGTGTGCGTGTCTTTGTGCCATGAAGAAAGACCATTTCTGTTGAAGGCCTTCAGAGACCTGACAAAGGCAATCCCAGCAATCTACCCCCTGTTACTACTCTTTAAAATGTCAACCTCTTCCCCTGCCTCGGCAACCATCTTTCCTCAAAAGCTGACATTAAATCAGAGGTTAACCATCGCTTGAGCTGTGGCAGTGCCCACATCAGACTGAGAAAAAATAGTGTTTGAAGGTGGTGTGAATGTGTGTTTGTGTGAATGTGTGAATGTGTGTATGTGTGGACACGTGTGTCTTCCCATCCTCATCTATTTCAATCCAAGACATTACACCAATCCTCATATTAATCCCACGACTGTGTATGTCATTATAACAACCCTACAGTCTTAGCCCAATCACTCTGAATATGTGCCAAGGGCCTCGTATCTGCTCTCCAATAGTTGCACAGCTGCACCACAGCTAAATTAAACCCTCCCTTTAATTACCTAGTGATGGATCCCCACAGAGTCCTGGCGGGGGTCCATGAGGCTGAGAAAGGGAAAAGGGGGAAGCAGAGAGAAGAATATGTAATGTGTCTGTTTGATAGTGTGTCAGTTTAATCTCTTCATGCTTATGTCTGCTCAAGGATTCTGCAAATCATAAAACACAACCACAATCTGAGAAAAGCTGAGAAAAAAAGGGTGATGTTGAGAGAGAGAGAGAGAGAGAGAGAGAGAGAGAGAGAGAGAGAGAGGCGGCTGTGTATCTCTGTAATCAATGTCACCATGAGAGAGACGTAAATTGGTCTCCTTTAAACGATTCGGTCGGTCTGTCTTTCTTTCTTCACATTGACATTGGAGACTTCTTCTCTCTCCATCTCTCTGTCACTCTTTCTTTGTCCATCTCTTTCGCTCTGTCTTTCCTTCTCTTTTCTCTTTTCTCTCCCTTTCTCTCTGCCTTTTATTCTCTGTCATGTTTTCTGTTTCTAATCTATTTTTCCCTCTCTTTAATTCTCTCTCACATATCCTTTCTTTGTTCTCATATCTTCTCTCTCTCTTTCTCTGTCTGGCTTCACAGATGAGTATTCTCTACTAATATCTAATAACTGTGCTGTCACCCTACTCTCAAAAGGTTCTGCGGTATTTTGACTACGTCTTCACGGGAGTCTTCACCTTCGAGATGATAATAAAGGCGAGTTAAAAAACAAGACTTTCCAAAGAACACACATTCCATTTATGACATTTGAAACTTTATATTCATCCACTAAATAAACATACTACGTTACACATCCTGAAAGAAATATAGAGTGCTCCTACACTGGGGAAAAATATTTTATGGAATCTTTTCTAAAATGTCTGTGCTTCATTGTTTGAAACCAGTATCCAATGAGGATTTTTTTTTTACTCTGGCCTCACCCAACCAAGCCAACACTAAAGTATTACATTTTTGAAAGCCTTTTCGTCTGGATAGGTATAGTACTATGTGTGTTATCACTGTCCCTATCTCTCCATCCTTCCCTCCCTGGTGTGGGATCGCAGATGATCGACCAGGGTCTGATCCTTCACGATGGCTCCTACTTCAGAGACTTGTGGAACGTTCTAGACTTTGTTGTCGTAATCGGTGCGCTGGTGGCCTTCGCCCTAACGTGAGTCATGTGGCTGAAGGGGGCGATGGGGGGGGGGGGCGATGGGGGGGGGGGGGGGGGCGAGGGGGGGAGTGGAACACTGACAGGATGTGCCACGAGTAGTTATATTTCACTCACACTGGAATTGGACTTATCGAATTGATTTCAAACCGTTTTTACAGAACCGTTATAATATATCTGGTTGTTCTTTGTTTGTCTCTCTTCTTTGATCCGGTGGCAGCAATGTGTTGGGGTAAGTAAACACTTACACACCCCCTCTCTCTCTCTCTCTCTCTCTCTCTCTCTCTCTCTCTCTCTCTGTCTCTCTCTCTCTGTCTCTCTCTCTCTATCTCTATCTCACCCCCTCATCTCTCTCCCTCTCTCTCTCTCTCTCTCTCTGTCTCTCTCTCTCTCTCTCTCTCTCTCTCTCTCTCTCTCTCTGTCTCTCTATCTCTATCTCACCCCCTCATCTCTCTCCCTCTCTCTCTCTCTCTCTCTCTCTCTCTCTCTCTCTCTCTCTCTCTCTCTCTCTCTCTCTCTCTCTCTGTCTCTCTCTCTCTGTCTCTCTCTCTCTGTCTCTCTCTCTCTATCTCTATCTCACCCCCTCATCTCTCTCCCTCTCTCTCTCTCTCTCTGTCTCTCTCTCTCTGTCTCTCTCTCTCTGTCTCTCTATCTCTCTCTCTGTCTCTCTCTCTCTGTCTCTCTCTCTCTGTCTCTCTCTCTCTCTCTCTCTGTCTCTCTCTCTCTGTCTCTCTCTCTCTCTGTCTCTCTCTCTCTCTATCTCTATCTCACCCCGTCATCTCTCTCCCTCTCTCTCAACATGCTTCTCTCTGTCTCCCAGTCCCTCTCTTTCTCTCTTTCTCTCTCTCAATCTCACTGCCTGTGAGTGGGTCTGTGTTGACATATATGTCTGGTTTGTTTGTCTGATGATGTGTGTCTGTTGTGTGTCTGGTGTGTGTGTGACTGGTGTGTGTGTGTCTGGTGTGTGTGTCTTAATGAAGTGTGTGTGCGTCTCTCCTCTACAGGAACAACAAAGGTCGTGACATCAAGACCATCAAGTCTCTGAGAGTGCTGCGCGTCCTCAGACCCCTCAAGACCATCAAGAGGCTCCCCAAGCTCAAGGTCAGAAACACCCTAACCCTCCATTCCATGTTTTGGTGTGTGGAAACACAGAGTGGTCTTCCTCTGCCTACCCCACAGACAGGAAGTCCTCCTCTGCCTACCCCCCAGACAGGAAGTCCTCCTCTGCCTACCCCCCAGACAGGAAGTCCTCCTCTGCCTACCCCCCAGACAGGAAGTCCTCCTCTGCCTACCCCCCAGACAGGAAGTCCTCCTCTACCTACCCCCCAGACAGGAAGTCCTACTCTGCCTACCCCCCAGACAGGAAGTC
>NC_140376.1:1827500-1830000 GCF_054491055.1 Hypomesus nipponensis | reverse complement strand
CTAGTCTTTACACCCCTAGTCTTTACACCCCTAGTCTTCACACCCCTAGTCTTCACACCCCTAGTCTTCACATCCCTAGTCTTCACACCCCTAGTCTTCACACCCCTAGTCTTTACATCCCTAGTCTTCACACCCCTAGTCTTCACATCCCTAGTCTTCACACCCCTAGTCTTCACACCCCTAGTCTTTACACCCCTAGTCTTTACACCCCTAGTCTTCACACCCCTAGTCTTCACACCCCTAGTCTTCACATCCCTAGTCTTCACACCCCTAGTCTTCACACCCCTAGTCTTTACATCCCTAGTCTTCACACCCCTAGTCTTCACATCCCTAGTCTTCACATCCCTAGTCTTCACACCCCTAGTCTTCACATCCCTAGTCTTTACACCCCTAGTCTTCACACCCCTAGTCTTCACACCCCTAGTCTTTACATCCCTAGTCTTCACACCCCTAGTCTTCACACCCCTAGTCTTCACACCCCTAGTCTTCACACCCCTAGTCTTCACACCCCTAGTCTTCACATCCCTAGTCTTCACACCCCTAGTCTTCACATCCCTAGTCTTTACACCCCTAGTCTTTACACCCCTAGTCTTTACACCCCTAGTCTTCACACCCCTAGTCTTCACACCCCTAGTCTTTACACCCCTAGTCTTCACACCCCTAGTCTTCACACCCCTAGTCTTCACACCCCTAGTCTTCACATCCCTAGTCTTCACACCCCTAGTCTTTACACCCCTAGTCTTTACACCCCTAGTCTTCACACCCCTAGTCTTTACACCCCTAGTCTTTACACCCCTAGTCTTCACACCCCTAGTCTTTACACCCCTAGTCTTTACACCCCTAGTCTTCACACCCCTAGTCTTTACACCCCTAGTCTTCACACCCCTAGTCTTCACACCCCTAGTCTTTACACCCCTAGTCTTCACACCCCTAGTCTTCACACCCCTAGTCTTCACACCCCTAGTCTTTACACCCCTAGTCTTCACACCCCTAGTCTTCACACCCCTAGTCTTCACACCCCTAGTCTTTACATCCCTAGTCTTTACACCCCTAGTCTTCACACCCCTAGTCTTCACACCCCTAGTCTTTACACCCCTAGTCTTCACACCCCTAGTCTTCACACCCCTAGTCTTCACATCCCTAGTCTTCACACCCCTAGTCTTCACATCCCTAGTCTTCACACCCCTAGTCTTCACATCCCTAGTCTTCACACTCCTAGTCTTTACATCCCTAGTCTTCACACCCCTAGTCTTCACATCCCTAGTCTTCACACCCCTAGTCTTCACACCCCTAGTCTTTACATCCCTAGTCTTCACACCCCTAGTCTTTACATCCCTAGTCTTTACATCCCTAGTCTTCACACCCCTAGTCTTCACACCCCTAGTCTTCACACCCCTAGTCTTCACACCCCTAGTCTTTACATCCCTAGTCTTCACACCCCTAGTCTTCACACCCCTAGTCTTCACATCCCTAGTCTTTACACCCCTAGTCTTTACATCCCTAGCCTTTACACCCCTAGCCTTTACACTCCTTGGAGCGTAACACTCTTCTGAAAGTAGTTCCGGTCATCCTGGTGTGGTTCTCTCCCGTGTGTTGCAGTATTACTCCGCCCCTCCAGCGTACGAGGCGGTGCTGAAGCACCTGAACACAGCCTTCACTGTGCTGTTCTCTGTGGAGTGTGTCCTCAAGATCATGGCCTTTGGCTTCCTGGTGAGGGGAAGGACTTCAAACCACCAAACTATTAAATAATAATAATAACAGTGAAAATTAGATGTGTGTGTTTGATTAGAATTAAATTTAAAATATTTGTAAAATATGTTGAATGTTGATACTCGATACCCGAGTTTTTGCAGTGCTGTGAAAGTCTACTGGCTAGCATGTGTGTGTGTGTGCGTTTTCTATCACAGAACTACTTTCGAGACACCTGGAACATATTTGACTTCATCACTGTTTTGGGCAGCATTACCGAGATAGTGGTGGACTTGCAGGTAAATCTAACGATATTCTTTTCAGACAAGGTTGATAAACTGACTCCTCCAGCCCAGTTCAGCCCTGAGCCTGTCCTCTCTCCCTCTCTGCCCTCAGTCCATCGACACGTTCAACATGAGCTTCCTCAAGCTGTTCCGGGCAGCTCGTCTCATCAAGCTGCTTCGACAGGGCTACACCATCAGGATCCTGCTGTGGACCTTTGTACAGTCCTTCAAGGTACACACACACACAAACGTAAACAAACACCCTGGATCCTCGTCCAGCTGTTTAAGGATCAACACACAGAGACAGAGAAGCGTACATACACACACTCACACAAACACACATGCGTTCTCACACACACACACACACACACACACAGCAGGGATGTGGAGGGTGTGTGTGTTGCTGACTGAAGGCTGTGTGTTCCAGGCCCTACCCTACGTATGTCTCCTGATCGCGATGCTCTTCTTCATCTACGCCATCATCGGCATGCAGGTGTGGAAGACGACAAACCGTGCTTCATCTTCAC
>NC_140376.1:1817500-1822500 GCF_054491055.1 Hypomesus nipponensis | reverse complement strand
ATGTCCCTGTACTTACTGTAAGTCGCTCTGGATAAGAGCGTCTGCTAAATGACTTCATGAAAATGTATAAAAGTGTTTGCTAAATGAGTCAAACGTCAACACGTGCCTGATCTGCCCTTCAGCCAGTGACATGACCATAGGGAAGATCTACGCAGCCATGATGATCATGGACTACTACAAGCAGAGCAAGGCCAAGAAACTTCGGCAGCAGCTGGAGGAACAGGTAGGACCACCTGACTCTCACGGAAGGAACCTGCCAACAGAATATGTTATCGAAGGGCATGATCGTCTCGTCGGAACCATTTTAAGGTCTAACCCTTTAAATTTGAACCCTAAACCTAACCAATCTGGGGATCTTAGAGGGGAACATTTCACCGCAGCTTGTTCTGGATGGGGTTGTGTGACCTGGAAGATGAAGATGAAGGGTGTGGGCTGCTCAGGCAGTCTGGACCTCTCACAGCCATGTGCTTGACTCCGCCTCCTCCTCCTCTGCAGAAACACGCCCCCATGTTCCAGCGAATGGACGCCTCGTCCCTGCCCATGGACATCCTGTGCAATGCCAAGGCCCTGCCCCTCCTCACACACAGCACCAGCTCAGCCCTGTAGGTCTTACCCCGAGGCCTCGGCTCTCTCTCTCTCTCTCTCTCTCTGTGTGTGTGTGTGTGTGTGTCAAGGGGAGGTCGCTATATGTAGGTGTGTGTGTCTGTATGTGTGTTTGGCCCAGACATCATGCCCCCCTTTGTTGTGTGCTGTCAGGACCAGAGGAGGCTTCGTGGCCCTGAGTCCCGTCTCCCCCCAGGAGATGCTTGTGGAGGCCCCCTCCCACCCTCACCACGCCCTGGAGCACGACCAGGACGACTACCACCTCCACGGCAACTACCACCACTACCACCACCCACACACACACCACCACCACCTGCACACGCTGGTGAGAACCACCTGCTGTACCACCACACACACACACACACACATCAACTATCACTACTCACACACAAAAAGACACGTGTGTTATGCTACAGGATGTAGACCGTAAGGCTGTGCACACTATCCCCTCCCCTTCTTCACCCCCCCCCCCTCCCCCACCCCCCTGCTCCCCCCCCCTTCTCCACCCCCCTTTCTCCACCCCCCCCCCCCCAGGTGCCTGAGGTGAAGGAGTACAGTCGCGTGCAGCACCAGTCCAGCAGGCAGGACAGCGGCCCCAGGTCCTCCGGGGGCCCCGGGGGCCGGACAGCCTCCATCAGAGCCTCCTCCATGCCCAGGCTGGACCCTCAGGTACCGTACACACAGCCACGCCCTTGTGTGTTCAGGAGTTCTCCTGGCCCCAGTGTCTCCCTGTACACTACACACACACTAATATACACACACACACGTATTAACGCACACGTATACACGTGTTGCATCAGACATGACCAACAATTGTGTGCTTGTGTGTGTGTGCGCACGCGTGTGTGTGTGTCTGTGTGTGTGTGTGCAGACGGGGAGCGACAGTAAGATGATGAAGCGATCCTTCTCCACTATTGGAGATCAGTGTGTCAACGGACTGTGGCAGGACGAACACTCCCTGCTGAGGGTCAGCCCAGACAACACCTACAGACCCAGGCAGAAGAACTACAGGGGTCAGTCACACACACACACACACACACACAGAGAAAACTATCACCCACACGCCACACCAGATGAGCTAAAGAGGCCAAACAATCACTCATCCATTCATCTCCCTCACCTGCCTGACTCACCTGCCTGACTCAACCTACCTACCTTCCATCTAACCCGTCTATCTGATCACCTGTACAGACACCAGCTCACAGCATCTGTCTCCCTCCTGCTGAACCCCTCATCCCTCATCCAACCATTCCCTACTGCCCCCCCTTCCCCCTTCCCCCCCCCCCCCCCCCCCCCCCCAGGTGCCCGGGCCAATCACAGGGAGCCTGACATCGAGCGCGGACGTTCCAAAGAACGGCGCCACCTGCTGTCTCCTGACGTGTCCCGCTGCAACTCAGAGGAGCGCAGCCAGGACCAATCAGAAGAGAGGAGGCCGTCCAGCGAGGGAGGCACGCGGTCGGTCCACAGACAGGTGGGCGTGGCTTACACCTCCACCTGCCTGCAGCATCCAGACATGTCCTCGCGTTCTCGACTCTGGGTTTTGGAAACCCATTGATTGGCAGAAGCCTGTGGATGCATCTCTTCTGGTCTGCAGAGTCATCTGTGCTGTGTTTTCTTGCAGGCCAATGTTTCGGGTAGCCCCGCCCATTCCAGTTCTGAGTCCGGCACCCCTCGCGGGCGTCGCCAGCTGCCCCAGACGCCCTCCAAGCCCCGCCCCCACATCTCCTACTCCCCGCTGCTCTGCCGAGCCCCACCCTCTCCCCCCGCCCCCCCTGGGGGGGCCGCTGTGGAGCCAGCCTGGACGGGGGAGGACGGAGGGGGCCCCGTGGCCTCCCCTGGCCCGGCCGTGGCGGTGATGGGGTCAGGGCTGGGTCAGGGGTCAGGGGTCACCCACTCCTCCCCGCTCCGCTACATCTCAGAGCCGTACCTGGCGCTGCATGAGGACATCCCCCCCGCCCTGCAGGACACGCTCACCTTCGAGGCCGCCATGGCGACCAGCCTGGGGCGGGCCAACGCCATAAGCTCCGCCCCCCAGCTCAGACACACCTGGCAGGTACCCAACGGACACTTCCGGAAGCGTCTGGGGCAGGCCAGCTCTGTGGCAGCCTGTGAGCTGCACAGTGACACAGACGAAGATGATCGATGTTAGGAGGAGGAGGAGGGGGAGGAGGATGGAGGGAGAGGGGAGAGGGGAGAGAACGAGGAGGGGGGGAGGAGGAGTAAGGGGAGAAGGAGGGGGTAGAGGGGAGAGAAAGAGGAGAGAGGGGGGGAAGGGGGGGGGAGAGGGGAGAGAAGGAGGAGGGGGGAGGAGGAAGGGAGGGAGGGGAGGAGGAGGGGAAAGGGAAGAGGGGAAAGGGGAGACAAGGAGGAGGGGGGAGGAGGAGGGGGGAGAAGGGAGAGAAGGAGGAGGGGGGAGAGGAGGAGGAGGAAGAGGGAGGAAAATGAGCTATTTCTTCCTGGTCTGCATTAAGTTGGTTGTGTACCTGTGCATGTGTCAGACATGCAGTCATGTCTGCTCAGTCCAGATGAACACCGTAGTGACGTAGGGAGCACACTCCAAGAATACTAAGTGCCAAACGTGTTTTGACTTTGACTGAGCAGGATAGTTGGCACAGACGTGTATAGCTTGACATGATGTATCACACGGAGGGATGTAGGAATTCTGTGTTTTCCTCTCCCTCCATGATCAGGGTCATTCTCAGTTTTTTTGATTCTTTGTTAGATCCTGAAGACATAGGGACTGGTGTGTACTGTTTCAGGATCCGAAACAGACTCTGCTCTCATGACAGACTGCTTCAGAGCACTGAGAGGCAGGTTCTAGATCCTCACCTCTTCCGGTACAGAGTCGAGCTTCTAAGAGGTTGAAGACGCGGGCGTATGATTTGATGTGTGTTTCAAAATGGCTGCCAAAATCTCTGCAATGTGCAGTTTCTCTGCAGTGTCATGTTGACTCAACCAAACGTGAACCAACCGTGCTCCTGTGTACTCAACACACAAGAGGAGAGAGAGAAAAACCCAAGTCTGACTAAACCATCTGCAGAGTGGTGTGCCCCCTGAAGCAGCTCCTCTCTGGACGGAGAGACCGGAGGCAGCAGGAACTGAACGGAGGTGTCGTCATGAGGATGACATGACCACTTTCGACAGCAAAATCGTCTTGTCTGCGCTCCTGAATGCTACAACAGAAGGTCTTCTAAAGCCATTTTCCTGTACATAGAACCAAGGGTGTCTCTAGGTGAACTACCATCTCCGTGTTCTAACAATGAATCGAAATGTAAACTTAAAACTTTAAAAAACGGACCTTGGTACACAATGTGATGCAAACTCCTCAGAGGTAGAGCCATGGTTTATTTACGTTTCGTAGTTTTGTCGATTACCGTGTAACTCGGAAACACAGTTGCTCTGTCAGTTTTTTTTGTGTTCACAGTATTCCAGCTCTGCGTCTGTAGCTAATGATGAAGATGATTATTATTATAACTGTGATGGTGATGGAGACGGTAATGACAATGTTTATTAGTCATATTGTTTTGATGATGATGATGATGATGATGATGATGATGATGATGATGATGATGATGATGATGATCACCACGGTGATGAAGGTGAAACTCGCCTGTCTAGAAAGTGAAGGATGCTCGGTCATCTTCTCAACTTTTTCTATCTCGACGTTCTCTCAGAAGAACAGCTGTGGAAAAAACTCCACCAAACCAAATTGACAGAGTATCCTTCTACCGCTCGATACGTTTCTACAAACATATACTCATCTTTAAACATAAAGCGTTCCCACAAAAAAAAGAAAAGAGTTTACTTCTAGATCACGTGCTGTGTTGTAAAAATTGTTTTGTTTGACATGTTTTCTGAAATGTGAAATAGGACAAAATGTGTCGGAAACGTGAACTTGTTTGTTTGGGACGGCCTCTCAGCTTTGTCAAACATGGGACCGACAATCTCTGGTGTGTATATGTAGTATATAATGTATAAATAAAATATATGTCTTTAACTTATTGCGCAGTTTCTACTGTATTTTGATCTATATGCCTGTTTATAACTGACAAAAAGAGTGTTTGCAGACCTGTGTCAATAACCATTAAAAAATGAAATATACTTGTTTTTATCAAACGTGTGTAAATCACACAGAGTTGCTGCTTCTTATAGATCTGTTTATGATGATGTGAAGTTGGGCCCGTTTATACTGTGAAGATGTAGAGCAGGTGTCAGCTGTGGTTTAGAGTGAGTGTGTGTGTCTGTGTGTGTGTCTGTGTGTGTCTGTGTGTGTCTGTGTGTGTCTGTGTGTGTCTGTGTGTGTCTGTGTGTGTGTGTGTGTGTGTGTGGATGTGTTACCTCCTACTCAGAATAGCCAGGTGAGAGACCTTCAGTAGAAGACTTCCAGGCAGGAGGTG
>NC_140376.1:1677500-1812500 GCF_054491055.1 Hypomesus nipponensis | reverse complement strand
TATTCCTTTATGTGTTAATCTTGCCATTTCCATTGGAAATCTTCCTCTTCAATCACTGCCTGAGAATAGCTTTAGACGTTTTTCAGAGCTTTGACATGGGTGTGTTAATTCACTCCCTTCTTTAAAGAAGCTGACCTCTTTCAAGGAGCTGACTTGTCTTGTGTCTCTTTGAGGGCAGCAAGACAGGAGACAGATCCAGGCTTGAGGTGGAGACCGACTGAGAAAGACAAACACAAAATTCTGAGAGTGTTGACTGAGCCACATGGTTGAACTCACTTGCGTCAAACGCACAGATAAAACACTATTCGAAAACACTCACCGGTATTTCAGTGTGTTGGATTCCTTCCAGTTTGTTGTCTATTCATTTTCATCCGCTTTGCACTTCCCAGGTATTTGCAAGTAGTATTTGACCCAGATACACTTCCTAGCTGTAGGCACATCTAACGTCTACACAGAATATGACCTAGGGTCACACCAGGGTTCATAGGTCAACGGCTGGACACTGAGTGGATATACTCAAAGGGGTGTTTACTGGTTTCACTATTTTCACTTAGTTTTTTAAAGGAATCCTCTGTAGAATGACTTTCTACAGAGGATACAACATAAGGCTTGTACTGAGGTACTCTCTGGCTCTTGACAATGTTGTTATAGCATTGTTGCTCTGCCCGGATGATAAAAGCTTAAACATTGCCCTTGGAGCTTGAGAATGCCGTCTTTACTTTAGAAAAAAGCTTGACTGTTCAACTGCCACCTGTTGTAAGCACGTAACTAGGAGACAGTGTCACTGAGTTCTACTGGCCTCGTGTTTCCTCAACCTGATTGGTTGGGATTTCAGGAAGTAGCACATCCATTGGTCTGACGTTTGTCTGTTCTGTGCATAGGGCTCCATCCAGCAGATGCTCCTCATCATGGGAGACTCTGCAGCAGCTGAACTGAGCTGCCAGACCAACAGTTCCAGCTGCCTCACTGCAGGACACACACAGGTACACTGCCCCCTACTGGCACACTGAAACACTGATCTATCTGTCTGTCTGTCTGCTCGACACCACATTGGGCCCGAGTCAGTCTGCAGCAGGCTGTGAGGTTTATTAGATTGTAAAAATTAGTTTTCCCCAAGGCTCGACACGTCAAGTTCAGGTTGGATGTTTATACTGGAGATCTTCCTTGAACCCCTGAAGCGCATACTGTTTAATGACCTTTTAAGTTCATACTTAAGTTCTTAATTACATACATTACTTTTAAATTGAACTCGGCATGAAGGCACAAGCTTTTCTTGTTCCCAAACAGTAAACCGCCTTCCTTATCAAACGTTCTCCTGCCATCTTCTCTAGGACGTTTTCTCAGGAGATGCTGGGGAGGCTAGAACCTCAGCAGCACTTGAACGTTCCTCAGGGAAGGAGGTTCTTCGTCTTGGACCGAAGAACCAGACCGCAGCTGACCAGAACCATGTCAGGAGAACCGGACCTCAGGACCAGCCTGGGCCACCTCTTCCGCCTCCAGGCAACCAGACTTCCAGAGCGGTGATGCAGTACGCAGACACGTCCACAAGCCTTTCTAACTTGACGTCCTTCTTGCACCAGGATAAAGCTGCAAACGTCGCAAAGAACATTTCTTCTGTGACAAACCTGGAGATTGGTCGTCTCAAAACAGCGAGGAAGGGACTGCAGAGGACCAACCAAGCAGCCTCCTTCAACATGTCTGAAGGAATGCACCATCCCTTCCCAGCCCTCAGAGCCACGCAGAACTCTACTGCGACAGACATTTACCCATCTGAGGTAGTGGAGACTGCTATTCTCAGACCTGTGGCTTTCTTAGAGAGTCCCACGCAACCGGGAATCCTGGCTGGAAGGTTTGGTGTCGCTGAGGGCTCCCTAGGCCCAAGTACAAGCACCTTTGTAGGGGTAGAAGATACACAGATCTCCCCTGGATCTGGACAAACCTCCGGACCCACCAGGGAGACGGAGGTTGTTCATCCCACCCCGCTGGTCGGTTCTGGGGATGGGAAGAGGGTGTCTGGGCAGGACGGGGAGGAGGTGAGAGAGGACGTGTCCGCTCCTCCTCCCCTGCACCAACCAGGAAATGTCAGTGACGCCGGGGGGAGCACAGGGGAGGGGAACGCTGTTACACGGAAGCGAAAACCCTCTGGTCTCCCTGACAGAGAGACACCTTCGGGAACTGGAATACCTCTGGAGAGGGCGGAGTTCGAGGACACGACCTCACCTCCGAATGGGACTGACGTCTCTGTCACAAGGAGTAATGTGACGACTGCTGAGAGCATGGAGGTGTCCCGCCAGGCTGGGGCAACAGAGAAGGTTGGGAGTGCCGTGCTTGACTCACAGCCTCCGCAGCTGCTCACAGAGGCGGGCAGGAAGGAGGAAACGGAGGAGGGGAGCCGGGAGGCGACAGGGAGGGAGGACAAGAGGGCCAACGAGGGAGAGACCGGAAAAGAGGACATCAACTCTGAACCTGGTGAATCGACTTTGGACTTCCTGCCGTCGCAGAAGCAGAGCCAATCTGAGGCCGACCTGCACGTGAGACACGCCAACACAACGAGAGGAATGGGGAATAAACCTGGACTCAGAGGACTAAGAGTAAGACCCAAACTGCTTATCTGCTATTTTCAAAGCAATGCATTAGATAAAATATATGTATTATTGTATCCAAGTGAAATTACTCGCCACAAGTGCCCAGAACATACATTTATGATATAGAACTCGCTCCAAAACATTAAATCCACCTGTCAATAGATCTGAGGGGCATTGTGTGAAATTGGGTTTCTGTGGAGCTTAATGAGTTTGTCTGATGGAAGAGGTGGAGTAATGGGGTCATTTACATCAGCTGGAAGTGCTTTATAGATGGGATCTGGCAAGAGAGAGAGAGAGAGAGAGAGAGAGAGAGAGAGAGAGAGAGAGAGAGAGAGAGAGAGAGAGAGAGAGAGATAGAGAGAGAGAGGGAGAGAGAAAGAGAGAGAGAGAGGGATAGAGGGAGAGAAAGAGAGAGAGAGAGAGAGAGAGAGAGAGAGAGAGAGAGGGATAGAGGGATAGAGGGAGAGAGAGAGGGATAGAGGGAGAGAGAGAGAGAGAGAGAGGGATAGAGGGAGAGAGAGAGAGAGAGAGAGAGAGAGGGATAGAGGGAGAGAGAGAGAGAGAGAGGGATAGAGGGAGAGAGAGAGAGAGAGAGAGAGAGAGAGAGAGAGAGAGAGAGAGAGAGGGATAGAGGGAGAGAGAGAGAGAAAGAGAGAGAGAGAGAGAGTGAAATTAAGTTTGCAGGTGGTCATCAATTTGGTCTGTCCACCATTTCTCTCCAACCCTTCCCGAGGTGGGCTGGAGGAGTAAGCTGAACATTTGCCCCCTTCGCCTCCTTCTGGTATAACAGTAGTACTGCATCTGTACTGCATCTGTACTGTACTTCATCTACTGGTAGATACATTGGATTCCTCACAGCGAGGTTATGCTACAGTCATTGTTTTTATAAGTAAAGTAATAATACATTTAAATATATGATACATTTTGAATAATGAGCATCATCCTTCAATTTCGTTTTTAATGTTTGTGATAATGATGCCGTGGATTTTGATGATGACATTTATTATAATTTGTTTATTGATCAAGTTAAGCTACATAAACATGTCGACAGCAGCTGAGCATCATAGTCTGTTACAACTTTGCATTACTGTCATTCCAATCAATGTTAGATGATGACATTTTAAGGGTAATCAAAATCTCAATTCAACAAGATGGAATGAAAGCAAAACTTAACCTTGCTGACATCTCATTGCCTGTCTGTTCCAGGGCCTGCAAGGTCCTCCTGGATTACCAGGGCTGCTTGGACCTAAAGGAGACAAAGTGTGTGCTCATGATAACAGTCTGTGTCTGTGTCATCTCACAACGTGTGTTGTGGCAGTGAGTGTGTGGTGTTTTTCTGACCATGTGTGTTGTGTTCTGACGGTGTGTGTGTGTGTGTTGCGTTGTGGCGGTGTGTGTGTGTGGTGTTTTTCTGACCGTGTGTGTTGTGTTCTGACAGTGTGTGTTGTGTTCTGACAGTGTGTGTTGTGTGTGTGTGTGTGTGTGTTGCGTTGTGGCGGTGTGTGTGTGTGGTGTTTTTCTGACCGTGTGTGTTGTGTTCTGACAGTGTGTGTTGTGTTGTGGCAGGGCTATGCTGGGGGGATGGGGAGGACTGGGAGGACTGGGTACCGCGGTCCTATTGGTCCTCCAGGGATGCCTGCCATTGTTGTGTTCAAAACCTCAGAAGAAGAGTGGGAGGCCTTCAAGGTAACTGGAGGGGAAATGACCCTTCACCTCACCTGCTGTCTGACTGATGATGGTAAAGGCCCGCTCTAACGTTTTGTTTACTTTTGTTCTCTTACAGAAAAAGAAAATCTACAAAAAGCTGGTGTCAGCGTGGCCTGTAGGGGACTTTGTAACTTGTTGTGATACGATCCAGGTGATCTTGACCATTTTGTTTCCTGACACTTTCGGTGTTTTTTCTTCTTAGAAACTGAAGGGTTCCCCGGGGCCCCTCGGCCCCCCAGGTGATGCCGGACCACCTGTAAGTAAACAACAACAACTCGTTGGGTACTGTATACATTCAAAGATATTCTAGTGGTGTCATATCACAAGCTGGGTCATGTTATGAGATCAAGGTTTGTCTGAAGAAATGCATTGCTTTTTATTATTCTTAAATATTTAAAGTAGAACAAAGTACATCGAAGCCAGGCTGCAGTTCCCTCTTTGGCTGGTCGTAAATAGAGACAGATTGCTCTTCTATTGACAGCAGGGATTATTTTTATTCCAGGGACCTCCTGGGATTACTGGGAAGCAAGGAAGGAAAGGAGATCGAGGGAAAATCGTAGGTATCTCTGTTTTATCTGTTCTTGAACAGAACCCTCGCTGAGGTACACTAACTTCAGCAAAGGGTTGAGGTTAGAAAAAAATCTAATTTCCCCATGTTGGACCAAAGTTTGTCCAATCGCGTATGAGAAGTGAACCCGATGACCTGTCTCCACCAAGCTCACCTTCCACCTCACCCTTCACACTCTGGAGCAACACTCCCCGGGTCAGCGCCAGTCTGTGTGTGCCAGGCTCCTTGTGCCAGTGAGCTGCTGGGCTCCAGACAGACAGAGACTCGAATGGCGCCACTCAGAGCTGCAGAGCGAGCACACCTTGCCAGTCTCAGTGCCAGGAAGAAGCAGCTCAATGGAGGCGGAGTCACCTCCACCACTGTGTGACTCCTGTAGTGACACAGGAGGACATTGTTTGGCATGGAAGAGGAGAAAAGGACTGCCTATGTTTCCATGAGTAAACATTGGGGTCCAATACAACCCCTTATCCTGGCCCTGTCCTGGCCATGCGTGATATGGTCTGAGGAAATATAGACGAGCGTTTGTGTGGGCTATTTTCGTGTGTGTTAGGGTCTTCCTGCCTGCGTGTGTGTGTAAGTGCGTGTGTGTGTTATGTAGGGAGTCAGACGGCTGAGCGGTTAGGGAATCGAACTAGTAATCTGAAGGTTGCCAGATCGAGCCAAAATGACATTGTGTCCTTGGGCAAGGCACTTCACCCTACTTGGCTCGGGGGGGAATGTCCCTGTACTTACTGTAAGTCGCTCTGGATAAGAGCGTCTGCTAAATGTAAAAATGTAATATAGATGTTATGTTCCAGGGGGTTCCCGGACCGCAGGGAATTCCTGGGCCTCAGGGTCGCCCAGGGAGAGATGGAACACCGGGCAAGGATGCTGAACCAGGCCCTCAAGGGATACCTGGAGAACAGGTGAGACAAGCTGGAAACACCACTCAGCTACAGGACAACTCCAAAATGTGTGTTTCATTTATTTGTATTGCTGGATTTCTGTACATAAAAATACAGTAGGCATGTACTTGGGGTGCGCTTGATTTGAACTTTCTCTTTTCATCCCACCAGGGTCCTCAGGGCTACAGAGGAGATAAGGGCAGCAAGGGGGAGCTGGGTGAGTGGGTAAGAATGGCAGGGACTTCTAATGTTACATGGACTAACCCCATTCTCTATACTATAGACATGCAGATGTAGCCTAGGCAACCTTTCCTAACCTGTGGGCCGCCAAACCGATGAAATGCATGTGGCTGTACAGGCTATGCAAGCGGGCCGCAAAGTGGAAAAGGTTGGGAAAGGCCGTGGTTGATGCCCGTTTGGCGTAAAATGCTTAAAAGGCGTAAAATGCTAGCACAAATGCTAGTGCACCATGTCCTGAAGCTGAATCTACCATCATCTCATAGTAAGAAGCCAGTAACGTTGGGTGATTTTCATTCCCAGGGTTACCAGGGGGAACCCGGTCCTCAAGGAAACAGAGGACGTAAAGGAGTGAAGGTTCGAGAAATCTGCTCCTGCTTACACGTTGCAAGTAGTCTCTCCATCGCTAAAGATACAGAATCATGCTAAACTTGTTTGATTCCAGGGAGACAACGGAAGCAGGGGTCTTAATGGGATCACTGGCTACATTGTGAGTTATAGTTACCTTCAGATGAACTGTATCATAGTTCTGTCGTTAGACACCACGTGTTTAACAAGGTAGAATCTAACGTGGAACGTCTTCATTTCTAAGGAGCTGTTCTGACACCTAACTCTCACTGTCGTGTTCTTAGGGAGTTCCGGGAGCTAGAGGTCAGAGAGGGTTCATGGGAACATCTGGACCGCCAGTGAGTATCGACATCTACCAGGCAGCAACTAGGTTGTGACAGACTTCTAACCAGGTTGTAACGAGAAGTTTCTCTGTTGTGACGAGAAGTTTCTCTGTTGTTTGACAGGGGGATATCGGTGTCCAAGGGTTTGTCGGATCGCCGGGCCCACCTGTGAGAGAAACAGCTCTTTGACCTTTTTTTTACAGATTTAGTGTCGATAGCTTCAGACTTGACATCCTAAAAGCTAGCCCAGATCGACGGCATCTCCTGTAGATAAAAACGACTTATCTGCTTCTCATCAGGGTAAAATGGGCCCCAGAGGAGCAAAAGGCGTTCCGGGAGTCAATGGACCTCCAGTAAGACCTGATTTACATACAGTAGATCCAACTGTTTTTGATTTTGTTGGCTTGTTTATTAGCAGCTTAGCATGCGTTAGCTTAGCGTCTTAGCCAAATTAGCATCAACCGCTCAGCGTGTGTTTTCTGCAGGGCCAGCCAGGTGAGGCGGGCCTGAGGGGGCATCCTGGACCACAGGTGAGTCAGGAAGGACTGACAGTTACCTGTTGTCCATTAAGAAAACTACAGAATAACTGCTCTTCTGCAATTCTTCAGACAGTACACGGTTATTACAAATCAGACTTGTTGTGTGTTTTCCAGGGAGAGGCTGGTCCTGATGGGCCTGTTGGCTTTCCAGGGGTTCGAGGACCACAGGTAAGTAGGACCACAGAACAGTATCTAACCTGGCTGCAACGTCAAAAATATGATCATATAATATAATAAAATACAGGATTTTCACAGGACTTTACTGCAAAATACAGATGTATTGCAGCTGAGGCAGTGCTTTTGATTGATTGCAGATATGGATGCAAACGTTTGTCAGTTGGAAAACGTTCTATTGGACATAAACTGTTACAGTTGATGAGGCTGAATTTGAAGTGTCTCCACAGGGCAGCCCTGGAGCAGAGGGGCCCCCAGGTCCTAAAGGAGATCCTGTAAGTTTCATCTCCTAAATCTCAGTCATCATACTTCTCCCAGTTGATATCAGTGTGAAATCTACATCCATGCAACCCAGGTATTTTGCTCGTTGTGGCCAAAGGAAGCGTCTTAGTGTGTGTTGTCCGTGGTGTTCCACTAGGGGGCAGCAGCAGGCCATGAAGGGGAAATAGGACAACCAGGGATTCCTGGACTGAAAGTAAGACTTGTCATCACACACACACACACACATTATTTCAGAACAGGACCAGGAAGTTTTTTTGTACATTACAATGCTTTTTTTCTCTTTCCAGGGAGCCAATGGGAAGCCAGGAAAACCTGGACCTTCAGGTGATCCCGTAAGATTACTTAAAGCAATTTTCTAATTTCCTATTGGCTATATGACTGGAAGTCCTTCCAATGTAATCAGATAGGCATGTTTCCATCTGTTCAATCTCATCGCTGCCCTCTGTTGTGTTTCAACTACCATGTATGCATCTGTTTACCTTCTCGCATTCCTACTTGTGTGTTTGTGTATACATGTATGTGTGTTTTTAACGTTTGTTTGTCTCCAGGGGATCAAAGCCACGAAAGGCGTCAAGGGCGATCCAGGATTCAACGGAGACATGGTAGGTGTCAGTTCCCCTCTCTCCGCCCAGTCCACTGGAGTCATTTACATTTACATTTGTAGTCTGAGCGGTTAGGGAATCGGGCTAGTCATCAGAAGGTTGTGGGTTCGATTCCCGGCCGTGCAAAATGACGTGTCCTTGGGCGAGGCACTTCACCCTACTTGCCTCGGGGAGAATGTCCCTGTACTTACTGTAAGTCGCTCTGGATAAGAGCGTCTGCTAAATGACTAAATGTAAATGATGCGGTCCTTCACTCTCGCCCTCTGCAGGGCCCCCCCGGCCCCCCAGGAAGGAGAGGCTTCAAGGGCCGAGGCGGGGCGTCCGGTCTGCCGGGAGATGTGGGCCCAGTAGGGCCCCTTGGGGCCACAGGGTCTGTTGTAAGTTGCCTGTCTGTTGTTCGGAACACACTCAGAACTTGATATAGATTCCTCTTCCTCTGTGCTTTTCTGAACGGTTTCCGACGGGTTTGACCATCTCCAGGGTTACGACGGCATAATTGGTGAACAGGGGAAGCAGGGAAGAGACGGGCTGAAGGTGAGAGATATCTCGGCAACGGAGGTACTCATGGTAGAGCAGACTTTTTAATAAAATCTTGCACGCTGGGTCTGTTCCAGGGCGACAGAGGTCCACCTGGTAGCCAGGGCCTTCTTGGACCCAGAGGACACAAGGTGAGGAAAGAGACTTCTACCTTCTGGTGTTCTGGAACCTGTTGAGTTCCAGAACCTCTGAATTCTGTTCTGATGCGTCTTGTTTGGTCTGAGCTGTACTTTGCCGTTCTGTAAGTACTTCCTGTTCTGTTGGTCTCTCAAGGGTCGAGATGGTCGGATTGGCTTTGCTGGCCTACCTGGACCTTTTGTGAGTATCCGTTATGGAAAACTGACTTTTTTTCCCAGTTAGTCTGGTCAACAGCAGCCTTACCCTCTCCTCTCTGTCCCTCCCCCCCCCCACCCTCCCCTCTCCAGGGGTTGATGGGGAAGCCAGGAGAGAGAGGAGCCGAAGGAGAACCCGGTATAAAGGTTCCTATGTACCTACACTTCTTATTCACAGACATTCTCAGTTAGTTGAAAATACTGCTTTTCTTAAAAATATACATTTTAAATGTATTTTTGTCTTGTCTGTTTTTCATGGTACTGACCTGAGCAAAATTAATTTCTGTAATTTATAATCTGTCTTGAACAAAGAAGTTTGTTTAGTTGCCAAACAAACATCAAACATAAAGATAAATAGTCAGTTTTTTTCTGCTGACATTGAACTCCTCTTCTTAATCCTCCTCCTGGACTGTGACGCCCCAGGGGAAGCAAGGAGTCCCAGGGGGCACTGGGCCTAAAGGGCTGAAGGTGAGATCAACGACATGAACTCACTTTCTAACTTGACTGAGAAACATCCCTTTGCTGGACTGTTGTTTTAATTTGTAACTCGTATAACTGCATGCTCTTATGGGTCTTCTCTTTGGCACTTGTTTAGTTTTTCACAATGTATGCTTCATGTTTTGGCTTCTTGCAATGTTTGGGACTGCTTCGTTGTTATGATCAGTGACCTATGCTCTTTTGTAAAGCTCTCTCTTGGAAGTCGCTTTGTATAAAAGCTGCTGCTAAATGCATAAATGTAAATGTAAAGCAAACTATGTATGAAACAACATCTCAGCTTTTAGAGATGGAGAGGGTCTTGATAATGCTGTCTCTGATCCCAGGGTGTTGAAGGTCTTTCTGGGAGCAGGGGACAAGATGGGACATACGGAGCCCTGGTGAGACCCCTTTCATCTCCTCTCTTTCATTTATCATTGTTCTCAGATGGTGCTAACAGATGCAGTTTGTAAACAACCCTTGGTATCTACTCTCTGTCTCTCTCTTTTCTCTTTCTCTCTCTCTTCTCTCACTCTCTCCTCTCTTTCTCTCTTTCTCTCTCTCTCTCTCTCTTTCTCTCTCTCTCTCTCTCTCTCTCTCTCTCTCTCTCTCTCTCTCTCTCTCTCTCTCTCTCTCTCTCTCTCTCTCTCTCTCTCTCTCTCTCTCTCTCTCTCTCTCTCTCTCTCTCTCTCTCAGGGACCAATCGGCCCGCTTGCAGAAGATGGGAATCCTGGACCAACAGGATTAAGGGTATATGAAGCCCTTACTTAACATGGGGGTTCCTCAATAAATGTTCACTTTGGGGGGCACAGATTTGACCGCACTCTATGTATAAGAGCCCCTGATGGTTGATGGTGTAGGTGGTGTGTGATGTCAGTGAGTGATGTCATCGTCCCATGTGACAGGGAATGCCGGGGAAGGCGGGGCCTCCGGGCGCGCAGGGCGCCGTGGGGACGAGTGTAAGTGTCACTCCCTCGCGACCACACCCACGCTGTTTCCACGGTACCCCATAGACACGCTCCGGTCCCACTCTGGTTTCCTTGAGGTTTGCGTCCTGTGAGTGTGCTTGTCTGAGTGTGGTGGTGGTCATGGGTTTGTCTCTGCAGGGGGACCCAGGGGGACGGGGCGTATCTGGGAGACCTGGGAAGCCTGGAGTCAAAGTAAGTGTCAGTCTGGAGTCAGATCGGACTCAGCTCTTCTGCACCAACAGTACGGCTCCGGTTGTTGTCAAGCCAACACCTGTCCATCTGTCCTACAGGGGGTGAAGGGGAAAGAAGGTCCAGCTGGTCTTCCAGGAAACCCTGGGCTGAAGGTATGGATGACCACTTCCTGTTTATTACTCAGGCCTTGACCTATGACATGGGAAGTACTTCAGGGTTAAAACACTAAAACCCGAAACAGTGGAACTCTCACATTTGAACTTCTCTTGCCGATTGACTAGGACTGTGGCATCATATTTCTATCATTGGCTCATACTGTGTTTGTTTTATTGTTACTTGCAGGGAAACCGCGGTCTAGAGGGGCCAAGGGGCGCGCAGGGCAGCCCAGTGAGTCGAATCAGAGATCTGGGGTCAGAGACAGTGTCTCTATCATGAAGGCTGGCTGAAGGATTGGTCAGTAACATGGACATCTGCTCTGCTTGTGTTGCAGGGCGAGCAAGGTGCACCTGGACTCAGAGGATATAGAGGAGCTCTTGTACGATTCATTCACTCACTTCTTCTTTTGTTCATTCATTCATTCATTCTGTGTATTCATCCGTTCATTCGTCCATCCATCTAACCCTAACCATTACCCAAATCCATCCACATATTTCTTGATTTAGTCATTTGTTTTAGACTTCCCTTTCATTCGTTCATTAATTCATTCATTCACGATGGTGACTGAGTGCAGGGCCTGCAGGGGAACATCGGGCCGTGGGGAGGGCTGGGGCTCCAGGGCCCCCCGGGAGGCCAGGGCCCCCCTGGACCTGGGGGCCCCATAGGGGTGGCAGGATACCCAGTAAGTCCCTCTGACGTCCACACCTGGTTTATCCTTCATTTGGTTGCCAATAAAGTTTTTATTGATAACATTTCTTGAAATATTGTATCCTTTACTTAAATTAAGTCACCAGATAAGCCATTTATACTAGAAACAAGTTTTTTTTTTTTTAAGACATTTAAATAAAACGTCTTGGGAGTCAGGTGGCTGAGCGGTTAGGGAATCGGGCTAGTAATCAGAAGGTTGCCAGATTGATTCCCGGCCGTGCCAACTGACGTTGTGTCCTTGGGCAAGGCACTTCACCCTACTTGCCTCGGGGGGAATGTCCCTGTACTTACTATAAGTCGCTCTGGATAAGAGCGTCTGCTAAATGACAAAATGTAAAATGTAAAAAAAAAAAAGAGATTATCACACTCAGTTAGATTAGACATATAGTCCTGAAGTATTAGAAGGTGTTTGAAGAGGTTTTTCTACTCAGACTAGGGATCTTCTGATGATGAACTTGGTTTGAGCCTGTTGAGATGTGACGTGCTGCTGTCTTCCTCCTCTTCCTCCTCTTCCTCCTCTTCCTCCTCCAGGGTAAAGATGGACCCACAGGAGCCTCTGGGGCAGCCTCTGAGAAAGGAGACAAGGTAGAATCCTGGCTCTGCCGTCTGGTTTCAGATTACCTGGGTTGTTTTGCCTGATGTCTAATCAGGACTCTGTTTCCCGTGTTCTTCCATCATGCAGGGATTCACGGGTGCTGTTGGCCAAAAGGGAGTTGCTGGTGTCGATGGTGAGGAGGTATATTGATTAGACTGTATTGCTTATTGATTGTAGATCAGTTTAACCTTATGCTAGAATGTTGGATAACCGAAACAAATTCAAAGCATTTTCCGTACGATGTGATGATTGAATTCGACGAGAGTTAATTCCGCTTTGGATCGTCTTCGGGAATAGAGATATTGAAAATGGTTTGTTGATGAATCCTGATGATGTGTAAGAAAGGTGCAGTTTCTCTGCTTTAGGGGTCTCCAGGACCGAGGGGACCAGAGGGGCCCGCAGGGAGAGCGGGACCAGCTGTGAGTGCCTGTTTATAAACCCTGGATTCTTTCATCACGGTAGCCTTGTTGAGATGAAAGGATCCCCTCTCAAAACGCGTCAGCATCGCATGAATACCAAAACGCCCTAGTGATGGATCATGTAAATACGAAATTAATTGGGCTGTTCCATTGAGTGCGACAGAACTAACGCAGTGGGATTTCCTGTTCCTGTTTGAAGGGTGAGAAGGGAGAAGGGGGGCCTCGTGGGGTGAGCGGGCTCAAGGGTTTCCAAGGAGACCGAGGTAAACAAGGGCTACAAGGACCCACTGGAGCACCAGGGAAACAGGTAGGGGGCTCGCCCAGAATAACAAATCGCAATAGACTGCCCACCCAGGAAGTGTTTGGACAAGAGAGAAAGCCATTGGCCAACACATGTCCTACCCTGTCTCTTCAGGGTTCCCAGGGTTCCCCGGGCAACAGAGGGAAGCAGGGTGTCCCAGGACTGAAGGTGGGTGACATACAAGCCATACCTAGCTATATCACATGCATTAATACTATCCTGGCCCCTTAAGATAACACTAACCACTCTAACCAGTGCAGTGATGCCTGTTTCGTCATGTTAGGGACAGCCTGGCATTAGAGGCTCGTCGGGTCTTCCAGGGCGGTATGGAACAGGGGGGAGTACAGGACCTGGGGGTGCCAAGGGACAGAAGGGCATCCATGGACAAAGGGTGAGTGGCTTGCTCTGTTAACACAGTCATTCTCTCATGTTGAAGTGAATGAATTGGAATGGGATAGGATGGATGTCTATGTCCTTGTTCACTATGATGTTCCAGGGGCCTCCAGGACGTCTAGGCCCTGCAGGTTTAATAGGCCCTAAAGGACCACCAGTAAGTATTGACCTGTTTCACAGTTTTCCAACATGGGAAATAATGGAAGATCTGGATGCATCTTCTAACACATGTTGACACGTGTGCATCTAATTTGTCCTCAGGGTTCACTTGGAAAAAGGGGTGCAGACGGTGAAGATGGAAATCCAGGACCAGAGGTGAGATGTCACGTTCAGTTTGATGTCTGCCTTTGTTCCTACGAAGTGCCAACTTCCTGTATGTCAAGAGGGCTTGTTAATGATGATGCCTGTGTTGCTGTGTGTGCTAGGGAGATTCTGGGGAGAAGGGTCATCTTGGCAGTATGGGTGAGAAAGGAGAAATGGTAAGTTACTTCTGTTTTTCTGAATCTTAAATAAGCAATTTGTGAGAGTGCAGTTGGTTTAAATCTTTGCTATCAGTGAAGTAGTGTGTGGTGACATGGATGGTTTTCTCTCCCAGGGAGTGGCAGGTCCAATGGGGCAGAAGGGAGACGCCGGGAAAAGAGGAAAGATGGTAAGAAATGCAGTTATGTTCTTCAAAGTGTTCTGAACACTGCCAAACGGTGGCGGCAGAAAGTGCTTGCCTTCATGTGGGTGTGTTTATAGGGAACCTCGGGAAAGAGGGGGTTCGTGGGGTCAGCTGGACCTAAAGGTCGACCAGGACCTGCTGGTCCTCCCGGAGAAGAGGGAGACATAGGACCCGATGGGCCAAAGGTGAGAGGTCATCATCTCTTCATGGATGACAGGGTCTCATAACAGTCTGTCAAATGATGGCTTCTAACCAGGTCCTTTCTTTGAAGGGATTGGACCAGGGCCCAGGACAAAAAGGGAGTAAGGGACTTCCTGGAAAGCCGGTGGGTTTTAAGCATGATATTATCTTATTTTCTGATTACACGATAGAGACAACTTTTTGTGTGCGTGGAAAAAGGTTTTGGCAAAAGTTTAACAAAAAAGTTTGGACAAAAGTTTATCAAAAACGTTTTGAAAAAGGTTTTCATGTTTGTTTTTCCCCCCCAAAAAAAATCCCACACAAGAAAACAGACAAACAAAAAATTATATTTTTGGTCCTACAAAAGTTTACAAAAAAAGTTTAAAAGAATGTGTAAAGTTGCCATTTCATTTCCTTCTAAATGTATTTTCACAACTGTGTTTTTCAATCTTAGGGAGTACGAGGACCGGTGGGAAAGCCTGGCTCTGTAGGAAGACCTGGAAAGCCAGCAAGTATCCCATTTAGACACACTTAATATAGATCCACATTCACAGAAAATGTAATAGCAAAGCTGCTCTGATTCCCGATCACACGACACAATCTAGTGTTGGTCTCAATGGGTCGTGTTGGGTGGGGTTTGTAATTTTAGGGTCTCGCTGGTCTGGATGGCTTGCTGGGAGTTGAAGGGAATGAAGGAGACCCGGTAGGATAATATTCTGTTCAAATACCCACAATCACAATACCTGAAATAAATTCATCTACATTCAACCATGCGCTCTAAATCTCCCTCTCCGTACGCACCAGGGTGATATGGGCTACAGAGGAGCCTCCGGAAGACCTGGTCGACCAGGCCAGATGGTGAGAGATACGCATCATCATACACACATCCTGACAAGTGACATTTCTTTGTACGAATGTACCATTGAACGTTGCAGGGTCAACTAGGACATCTTGGACTGAGGGGCAACAATGGAAGCCCTGGATCCAAGGTAGGGCTTGTCTGTAAACTTTTGTTGAAAGATTATTTTCTGGTCTAAGTTGTTACCTTTGGAGAGCAGAGCAGGGCAGAAGTATCTCCACGTTGCTCTACCATTGTATTCTCCAGGGGGATTTTGGACCGAAAGGCAAACGTGGACCACCCGGACCAGCAGGGCCGAAGGTATGCACATAAAACCTTCCGACTGCAAACACATCGGGACAAAACCATAGAGGAACTGGAAGCTTGTTGAGGTGGATGTTTAGGGGAATGTTTTGTGGATGTTTAGGTGGATGTTTCGGTGGATGTTTCGGTGGATGTTTCATGGATGTTTCATGGATGTTTAGGTGGATGTTTAGGTGGATGTTTTGTGGATGTTTAGGTGGATGTTTTGTGGATGTTTAGGTGGATGTTTAGGTGGATGTTTAGCTGGATGTTTAGGTGGATGTTTAGGTGGATGTTTAGGTGGATGTTTTTGTGGATGTTTAGGTGGATGTTTAGGTGGATGTTAAGGGGGATGTTTAGGTGGATGTGTCCAGCATGAGAGTAAACTTCCTCCTGTCCTCATCAGGGTCTTCCAGGCTTGGGAGGACAGAAGGGGGACATCGGCCTCTCTGGATCCAAGGTACAGTTCATGTTTCTGAGGAGCCGCCTTTTCCAGATCGTTGAAAAGTTGTTTTTGTCTCAGATCAGTGATTCTTTATGTCCCTGTTGTCAGGGTCAACCTGGTGACAAAGGCCAATCAGGAAACAGTGGAAAACCTGGACGCAAAGTAGGGAACCTTCGCATTCCAATTTCAGCACACAATAAAATTATAATTGGGTAAAGTGTGTGTCTAAGTGTGTGTCTAATTTAGAATGTAAGTGGTGACAAATGAATGATGATGATCTATTTATCTATACACATCTTCCATTTCGCGTAGGGTAATCAGGGCTTGATCGGGCCTAAAGGAAGAATAGGTCCAAAAGGTCTACAGGTGAGTTAGCTATAATTGCAGTTCTGTAATCTATAGTATATATAGAATGGAATCAGGGATAATTCCTGTCAGGTTTTTACCGGCGGTTTCTGATATGATTCAGGGAGACATTGGTCCTCGTGGGCCGTCTGGACGAAGAGGGTCACCTGGGCCTCCAGTACGTGACTTATTTTTCATTTAGAAAGTATCTTTTCAGGGCTTGATAATCACTTCCTAATACGGAATGTTTCCGTTTTTGATCAATTGCGTTGTCTGCTTTCCAGGGCCTCTTTGGGAAAAAGGTGTGTTCATAACACTTTATGGTTATCAACGGGTCTATTTCCGGGGCTTTTTGATGCATTGGTGTGTGCAGACGGATTGCTGACAGTGTTCTGGTTTGTTAAGGGGGTGAAGGGCGTGCAAGGATTGCCCGGAGTCAAGGGAGAGAGAGGCCAGAGAGGACCACCAGTGAGGATGGCTCATTTTTAATGATTTGATTTATTTCTGCAGCAACCAAAGATTTGAATGAAAAATGAACAGCAGATGTAATTATAATATATATTGTTTCACAGGGTAAACCTGGCGTACCAGGTCCACCAAGATCTGGATTGAGATCTGGACCACAACTCTGGATAAAATCCAAACCCAGGCCTAGCATCAAGCTCAACCCTGGATCTGGAACAACCCCCATCCCCAGGCCTAGCATCAAGCTAAACCCTGGATCTGGAACAACCCCCATACCCAGGCCTAGCACCAAGCTAGGACCACAACCGGTGCCAAGGCGTGGATCAACACCTGGGCAAAGACCTGAACTCAAAGCAGGGATTAGATCTGGGCGCAGACCTGGATCTACACCGCTTCTGATACCTGGGCCAGGAGCTGAGCTAACACAAGGGTTCAGACCTGATCCAAAACCTGGTCCAAGACCTGGGTTAACAACTGGGTTAAGACCTGGGTTAAGACCTGGGCTAAGACCTGGGTTAAGACCTGGGTTAAGACCTGGGCTAAGACCTGGGCTAAGACCTGGGTTAAGACCTGGGTTAAGACGTGGGCTAAGACCTAGGCTAAGATCAGGGTCAAGACCCAATCCAAGACCAGGAACTAGACCTGATCTAAGACCAGGGGTTAAACCTGGGCAAAAGCCTGGACTAAGATCCAAACCTGGACCCAAACCTGGACCTGGACCCAAACCTAGACCTGGACCTAGACCCAAACCAAGACCTGGACTTAAACCTGGGCCTGGACAAAGACAACCTAAAACCAAACCTGCTCAAATTTCTCAAAGAAGAGGACCTCTAAAAGTTGGTACACAACTAACCCTCATTCTGCTGATCCATTCATCTACTGTTTCATACTATATTTACAGACACAGTATGGTGTGTGTGTGTCTCACCATCCTTCTGTCCCTAACGTGTCCCCAGCCACCCCCAAGCACTGTGACCCGAGGCCCACCAGGGCTTCTGGGTGACCAGGCCGTCACCAGCACCTCCGGCTGGCCAGAGGGCACCAGGGACAGCCCTGCCACCACCTGTCATGAGCTGGGACTAATCCACCCACACCTGGAGGATGGTCAGTGGTTCAGACCAGGGGCGTCGGAATGGGGAGGAAATTAGAACGATTCTAGGGGAACTGGTTAGACAAGGGGCCCAGCAGAACTCCATACTTCCCTGTGTGATTTAGATTTTCGGGCCCCAAGTTCAAATTTGCCAAAAGGCCCAGAAACGCTAGCAGCCCCCCGTTGTTCAGACATTTCAGACGAGGGTTGCTCTTGATAAGGATCCTGTGTTGGAGGGGTCAGATGGCTGAGTGGTTAGGGAATCGGGCTATTAATCAGAAGGTTACCGGTTTGATTCCTGGCCGTGCCAAATTACGTTGAGTCCTTGGGCAAGGCACTTCACCCTACTTACCTCAGGGGAATATACTTACTGTAAGTTGCTCTGGATAAGAGCGTCTGCTAAATGACTAAATGTAAATGTTGATGTTGTCCTGCTTCCCTCTCTCTCTCCCCAGGGCTCTTCTACATGGACCCGAACCAGGGCTGTCCTTACGACGCCCTGCAGGTGCTCTGTAACTTCACAGCAGGAGGGACTACCTGCATACAGCCGGTCACCTCTCAGGTGCGCTCGTTCACTCTTACACCTGCTCAGGTACACTCATTCACTCTTACACCTGCTCAGGTACACTCATAGTGTCAAGTATCTCAATGTTTTGTCTAGGATATTGATGGCTCATTTCCATTTGCTCTTTGAATGGCAGATTGCAGGGAAGTGGGAACCAGAAAAAAAACAATCGAAAAGGTCTGTTCAATGGATCAGTCAGCTAAATAGTAGCAAGGTAGGTCTTCCTACAGTCCACACTGATTAGAGTGATGAGATTTTTACATGATGAAGATCTCTGATATGAATTCATTTGTCCATGCAACCTAGATTGAATATGCTGGTTTAGATGTCGTCCAGTTGCGGTTTCTACGGTTACACAGCCACTCTGCCTCCCAACGTGTGAGCATAGGTTGCCCGGCCAACCACGTCGTTGCCAACACAACTGGCAGGCTTCACTTTCTTGGAGACACTAATACAAAGATTGGTTCGAAGCATATCACCGTGACCAGGAAAGGTTGTGAGGTGAGACCCAAAGATATGACAGAGGGAAAGGATAGGGAAAGTTCTGTAATGTAAACTGAATCACTAGAAATGCCAGTCCTCAGTTTGAATTTAGGTATTTACACAGCGAGTACAGTTCATTTCCTCACCCCTAGATTCCAGTCAACACACACACCAGACAATCCAACGCATTACCACACATCACACAGCCCTCACCCCAGAGACCAATGAGCTGTCAAATCCTTCATCTTGACTGGTTGCTACCCACAGGGCCTCCTTCAATGTTCAGCCTGTCTGTCTGTCTGCCTGTCTGTCTGCCAGGTGGAGGTGGAGGTGAGAGTCTGGGGGAGCTCGGAGCTCCATCGGGGGGACATGGAGCTGCTTCCTGTGAGGGGCATGGGGGTGGAGGACAGGGGGGGCCAGCCCTGGGACCCAGAGCCAATCATCACCCTGGGCCCTCTCTGCTTCTTATAGCCTGACCCCTGGGGGAAGGCAGCTGGTCGCTTCTGAGAAAACGTCTTTATAAAGGAGCTGTCTGCAGAGGGGATGATTTAGCAGGTGTTTGAATCTCTCTCTTGTGTTTGAATCTCTTGTGTTTGAATCTCTTGTGTTTGAATCTCTTGTGTTTGAATCTCTTGTGTTTGAATCTCTTGTGTTTGAATCTCCCATCTGTTCTGGATCGCTTATATCAACTCTCCTCAGTTCAGTCTCCTGTCTTGTGTTTATATTTTAGTAATGTATTGATGGAAACTTGCTCCTGATGTATTTTGGTTTTCAAAAGGGAATGGAGAATATAATGACATGGAATTAAGGTAGAACTGTACTTCTGTAGTGTGGTCATCTAAAGCCTAAATAATTTGTGTTGCTGGCAACTCCTCTTACTATCACTGTCATGTCAAACATTTGATATATATATATAGGATTTGATGATGTTGATGTTAATAGGGGTTGGCTTTAGCAAAGGTTGGTATGGAAGGAATTTTGCTAGTGGGTCTGTAGAATATTGTAGTTGTTGTATGTGTGTGTGTGTGTGGTGGTGTGTGTGTGTGTGACAGGGGTAATGCAACAGCATGGCGTGAGATGATAATGAACTATGCGTGAAGAGTTATTGATGATGCTGTAAATATGTATCATTCATAAAGAAAAAAAGATATAATATTGTGGGTGTTTGAGTTTGTGCATGATGAATTGTTTGAAACATGTTTGTGTGTATATACAGAATTTAAATGTGTTGAGCTTTTATAAAGGCTAATGCCTGCAGAAGATTACCTGAAAATATTGATATGTTTGAATATGTGGATATTGTCTTCAAATGTTGTACTCTGTTTTACTGTCAAGTCACCATTTTACTGTAATTTCAACTGTTTCATAATATAGCACAACTGCAATAAAACATTTTACAGGAAGTCAGCTGATTTCTGTTCATAAAAGACACTTTCAGACATGCTTGCTGACAAAAAGACACACTGTGTTGTAAGCCGTTGCTAACGCATCATCCACAGCAAATCCTTTATAGAGGAACGAGTGGGTTTCTTAAAAAAATATATACATAAGACGTTTTTAAGAAGTATTTTCTTACACAAAGAAAATGACCTCGAAGACACTTACACAAATTGAATTAATCACACCATGACTCATGATGTTTCTTACGTATTTGGGTTTGGAAAATGAGTGGGTATTTTGCAAGAGAGAGACCGTTGCATTGTAACTTACTTGACCGACTGTTGAGGGGCGATGGAAAGCTATTCTATTGGCTCCCAGTCGAAAAGCAGGACGTTGACGTATGAAAGGAGGAGAGACCAAACAACCAATCAACATCAGGCTTTTCTATCAACATTAGCAGAGGTGAGAGGAGTGTCAATGTGATTCAGATTGAAAATGGATCTGCACAGCTAGCTGCTTGCATGCCTGATTTGACATTGGCTAGCTAGTGAAGTCGGAAAGACGAGGAATCTTCCTTACCCAGAAACGTGTGAGTATGTCTGTATTTATAATGTAGCTCGATGGAGCTTAGCATATTGATGCGAACTACTCCCACTTGTAGATCAAATTAGCAAGTCGAGCTGATGTTTTGGCAAGGGAAGAAAGCTATTTGTAGGGCTCCACGGAAGCACTGCGTAACAGTCTTCTGCACTGGACAGATAACCAGTACAGTAGTGATGCTAGAAAAGTTAATCGTTAGTGCTTAAAGTGAACAGACGCTGGATTTAAAATGAAAGATGCGTGAAATAACTCCATGAGTTAAATGGCTACTCTTCGTTGAATAACCAGCCACTGTCTGTCTATCTGTTTTTGATTTAATGATTAGGTTATTTACTGCTAGTTAGTTGTGGTTACAGATTCCTTGCCAGATTGCTCGCAAGCAACAAAAAAAGACATATTGCCTGTGTTGAGCAATAGAAAGCTCCGTGACTAGTTTTTCTCTCCCCTAGGCTATTGTTAGCGGATTCTTAACTGTTCTTCCAGTCATGTTTTGAATTAATGTTAACGGGTCCAGGCTGAATATTTTACTTTGTCTGTTGGTCTGTAGGATTTGAACACCCGCGGTATGGAGAGCGAGAATGGTAGCACCGTCCGGTCCAGGAGCAGAGTCTTGCCAAAGATGCCATCTTTCCATGACCTGGACAGCCAGGTTGGAAACAATGGAGAGAACCAGTGTAATGGGGAGAAACGCTTAACCAGTAATGGTGAGAATGTGTTCTACTGCATGGGCAAAGGATCCAATATTCCTACGAATCAATATTTTTATGATAGTGTTTGTTGCCTCAGAGTTAATTAATTTACAAGGTTCCTGACATGATTGCTTATGACCTCTTCAGCCATATAATAAGTTACCTCGAGCTCAGCTACAAGATTTAATTGTAAGGTTTAATTTAGGAACTATTGTCTACTGTGTCATTTTTACATCACAAGGTTTGATATGAAATTGGAACAGATTCACTTGCTCAAATATCAAGGACGTCATAGAAGATCCTGGATCAATTGTGCAAGCTTGCAGTCATGGGACGCAATCTCGCAATCCTGAGACAATGATTGTTTTATTTGCATGTTGTCACCAGTAAATTCCCAGTAGGCCACATCATAACCTGAGGTGACCTTCCCTGGGGTGTGACTCATCCTACTCCAGTCCATTCATTTATCATAGTACTTATCTATTATTTATCTTAGCCCTTTCTGAAACTAAAATTAGGATAGTGTGAGGCCTTGTTCTAATTGTTCTAATGGCAAAATCTTATCTTCTGGTAGTTTCATCTAGCTAGCCTATCATTGTTTTTGCTGTACAGCACCCAATCATTGATTGGGTTGATTTTTAGATTGGGAGAAGGGGGAAGAATGTTGGAAATGGACTGTCTTTAAAACATTCAAGGTGTGTGTCATCATGCATTCATATGGCAGAAGGTTTCATCCAAACCGATGCACAGTTTTGTTTTTTGTGTCCCCAGTTAACCTACTATAACACCACAGTAGCCTGCGCTATGTGACTCCAGACTTGTTTAACAGTACAGTGCAGCTTACTTAAAGGTTGTGTAGGCAAGTTGTACGAAGCTAGCGATTTAAGCTTCAATTCAAACCATAAAATCCCACCCCCCTCCCTTCAAAGCCACTCCCACTAAATTTAGAAACCGGATTGAGTGCAGGGGCAGAGTGTGCAAAGGTTGGTAGGTAGACAGATAGCCCGTCCAATCATTAGTCAGTGTAAGGCTTAATGATTGTTTGTGTTTATTACAGTCTTGCAATGCCCACAGATGTTAGATTAATTTCATATTACCGTCCAACTTGTATATGTATTGGTTGCTATCAAGATGTTAAGTTTATTAAGGCAAATATGAAAAAAAGTGCTTCATAACAAAGTTGCCTACCCTGCCTTTAAGGTCAAGTCGCAGTGATAAATGAAAGACAAACTTCTCTGAGACTTTCCCACCCATTCATAGCTCAATTTCTTGGCACAGACCTTTCTATGCAAATATTACATGTTTACACTTCTGGTCATGTGGACCTGCCTGTGACTATAGCAACTTGGAAAACGGATCTGCTCATCCTTTTGTTGTGTTGAAACATGATATGCTGCTAATCAGAAGTGTCTCTGTGTTTCAGGGAAGATGGAGGTGGAACAGCTGATCAGCCGTAAACTCCAGCTGAAGAGGAAAGCTGAGGTGCGTTTGTTTTGACGCTATTTAACAACTCAGGCTTCCACAACGGCTCAGCGACGTCAACCCTTTGAATCAAAACCCCAAATTTGATGCCATAGTGACTTACAGTTGGGAGGAACAGTTCCAGAACTGTCGTTAAGTTATTAGGGCAGGCGTTAGTTGATGAAGTGACTTTCTCCTCTCCCAGTTGATTTGTCCGGGCTCTACTCTTCCAGGGCCACACAGAGCGTGGATGTTTACCGTCGGTGCCAAATCCCCCAATGTCCAGTCAATCTCTCTTAAGCCTGTGTGAGCTGTAATCTTATCATTTTAAACCCTGTCAATCTGCTTGTGCCCCGATGGTTTTTCAAATCCTATTAATATTCGATGATTAGAGTAAGGAGCTAACCCTAACCGTTTTCAACTTTCATCTTTTTTTTGCATACAAATAGCAACAGTAGCACCTTGATTAAAGCAGCGAGATGATTGAATTTTACTGTGAAAAAAATAATACTGCAGTGCAATAATAACAAATAAATTACTCAACTACAGTCTGACAATAGAATGCGGTTAGCGCAGAGTTTGATTACGGTGTCATGCTCATTCCTGTGTGTGTGTACCCTACCATAGCACCTGAAGAGTGACCTCATGCGTCAGTTCGAAGGCCAGGTGAACGACTTCATGGACAGTCTGATTGAAGAATCCGCCATTCTGGAGGCTGCGCCGGTAGCTGGCGCTTTCTCCCCCCGCTCTCCGACAAAGAAATGAACAAACTCGGGTATGAATCGCCTCGTGTGCACATAACTTACCTTTTTTCTTTTTTCATTCATCCCTCTCTCGTTTGAAATGCAGTGGCCCAGAGGATCCCTCAAACCTAAATAAGATGTTAACCCATGTTTCCTATCTTACACTGTTATTTAGTCATACCTGGATGTCAGGGTTTTATGTCTCCTGGTTAATCCAGCTTGTTTTTGTAGCCTGTCCTCCTGTGGACATCTTCGGCCCTCGCAGAGCCAGGGCAAGCAGTTTGTCAACAGAAGGTCCTTGTTGGAGTAAGTCCTGCTTAAATCCATCTCTGGACAAGAGTTTTACATCTTTAATCAGAATGCATGTCTGATTTATTCCATGCAGTTCTGCTGGCGTGTATAGCATCAGTGATTGCGTGTCTCTCTCTGCATGTATGACCGTATTCTCCTTCTATGTAAAAGCGAGCTGTTTGAGGTCAACCACATCAGGACCATCTACCACATGTTCATCGCCCTGCTCATCCTCTTCATCCTCAGTACCGTGGTCGTAGACTTTATTGACGAGGGCAGGTGAGGTCGAAGGTCACCCCTGGGGGTTGTTCAGTAGATGTCTCTCAAATTGCCCCTAAAACCTGCAGATGAGTGGACTGTCCCGGTGGCAGCAGTGATGGACGTTCTAGCCAGCACAGAATAATCCTCTCCTTCTCCCCTCTCTTCCCTCTCAGGCTGGTGCTGGACTTTGATCTCCTGGTGTATGCGTTTGGCCAGTTCCCCCTGGTGGTCTCCACGTGGATCTGCATGTTCCTGTCGGTTCTGGTGGTTCCCTACCTGCTGTTCCAGCTGTGGGCCTCCCAGTACCTGAGCTCGCCTTTGCCCGGTCTGTGGAGCCTCCTGCTGGGGTCGCTGTTTGTCCTCTACCAGGCCCTGGGCCTGGGCCTCTTGCCCACCTATGTGGCCGTGGGGAACAGCCTGCCTCCAGCCTCCTGCTTCGTAATCATCCTGGAGCAGGTATGAGCCTAGAGTAGCCTAGCCGAGAGTAGCCTAGCCGAGAGTAGAGTCGAGTAGCAAATCTGTAGCTTAGCCTACACTAGCTTGCTTCTTCCTAGCCTACAAGCAGCCCAGCTAAGCCCAGTTTGCGTCCAGGACCGTGATAAGATCTTAGATTGAGGATTGATGTGTAAATGCAGGGTGAGCCTCATTTGTGAGGTCTCTTCCAGGTGCGACTGATGATGAAATCCTACTCCTACATCAGAGAGAATGTTCCCAGGGTCCTGGCCTTGGCCAAAGACAAGCAAGGTAGGTGGAGAACCACAACGGTCCTCTCTCGCACAGACATGCTAGAACTCCTTCTGTCTCTCTCTACTTCTGTGTTGATGTGGTCTCACTTCCTGTCTTCAGGCTCAGCTCCTGCTTCAGTCACACCCCAGATGACCCAGTACATCTACTTCCTGTTTGCCCCCACCCTCATCTACAGAGACAAATACCCCAGGTAAAATACGGGTCAAGTATACACATGCATACTGGATGAGGCACCACATTCATGCTCTGTCTCTGTCTACCTGCAGAAATCCAGAAATCCGATGGAGCTATGTGGCCACCAAGTTTCTGCAGGTAACCTTTTGGAATGCCTACAGTGCTGGCCTGTATGGTTGAACCATCGACCAGAAGATAACAGTCTCTGATATTTTATACTCAACTGTCTGTCTCGCTCTCCCTCCCTCTCTTCCTCTCTCGCTCCCTCTCTTCCTCTCTCCCACCCTCTCTTCCTCTCTCCCTCCCTCTCTTCCTCTCTCGCTTCCTCTCTCCCTCCCCATCTAGGTTCTGGGCTGTCTGTTCTATGCCTACTATGTGTTTGTGCGCCTGTGCATCCCCCAGTTCCGCAGCATCAGTCCCCAGCTGTTTGACCTGAGAGCCATGGTGCTGTGCGTCTTCAGTTCCATCCTCCCAGGTACTGGAGAGACACGCCCCAGCCAGGGGGCCCCAGGCTGGGTGGCCCCAGCCACAAACACTGCGCCAGAGGTTCTATCAATCTCCATGATGGGTGTGAATAAAAAACCTCCCTCTCTCTCTCTGTCCCTCTCTCCCTCTCTCTCTCCCTCTCTCTCTCTGTCTCTCCCTCTCTCTCTCCCTCTCCCTCTCCCTCTCCCTCTCCCTCTCCCTCTCCCTCTCCCTCTCCCTCTCCCTCTCCCTCTCCCTCTCCCTCTCTCCCTCTCTCTCTCTCTCTCCCTCTCTCTGTCCCTCTCTCTCTCCCTCTCCCTCTCCCTCTCTCTCTCTGTCCCTCTGTCCCTCTCTCTCTCTCTCCCTCTCTCTCTCTGTCTCCCTCTAGGTGCATTGGTTCTGTTTTTGGCTTTCTTTGCCTTTCTCCATTGCTGGCTCAATGCCTTTGCTGAGATGCTGCGCTTCGCAGACAGGATGTTCTACAAGGTACGCAAAGAGAGAGAGAGGCGGACAACCTGTTATTAGTTTGTGATCGGGAGCAGGCACCCCCGCTCTGACACTCAGAGGATTACTTCTAGAGACTAAAGACACTAAAATCAAGTTGTGCATTTCTCCACTCACAGGATTGGTGGAATTCCACCTCTTTTGCCAACTACTATCGTACCTGGAACGTGGTGGTGCACGATTGGCTGTACTACTACATTTACCGGGACTTCTTGTGGGTGAGTGCTGAGTGATTGTTGTACTTCATCAGTCTCAATCTCAACACGATCTCTCTGAACACTGTCTTAACGCAGTCGGCTAGGATTTGAATGGTCTCTCTCATTCTGTTTAATTTTTTGTCTCTCCCTCTCTATCTCTCTATATCTATCTCTCTCTCTCTCTCCCCTCTCTATATCTCTCTCTCTCTGTCTCCCCTCTCTATATCTATCTCTCTCCCTTTCTATCTCTCTCTCTCCTCTCTATCTCTCTCTCTCTCTCTCCTCTCTCTATCTCTCTCTCTCTCCCCTCTCGCTCTCTCTGCCACGTCAGGTGTCCAGGAAGCGGTTCCGTGCGGCGGCCATGTTCCTGGTGTTCACCGTGTCGGCGGTGGTGCACGAGTACATCCTGGCTGTCTGCTTCGGCTTCTTCTACCCCGTCCTCTTCTGCCTCTTCATGTGCTTTGGAAGTAAGATGATGTCCTCCTCCCCAAAAAAATCAAGCCACAAAAATTCTGATGGCAACATCCAGGATACTAGGATAGGTAAGGCAATCGAGCCTGGATGCAATAGAACCATCTTATTTATCCTAGAAGGATCCAACTGCAGGCAGTGTCAGTCATCCAATCACAGCCTGGGGTCTGAGGAGAGAGGTCTGGTCTGAGGCAAGAAATACCTTGGTATTCCGGATGTTGCTATCTGAATTTTTGGGGCTTTATTTTTTTCGGGTAAGATTTCACCATTCAAATTTGAGCAGCCTGAATTTTGTTCTATTTGAATTTCTGAAGCTTGAAAAAAAAAAAATATTGAATTTTGGCTTTCATATTCATTTCTATTGTAACGGAGGTGAATTCATTTTCTGTCTTTCTGTGTCCCTGTGTGTGTCCTCTCCTCTGCGGTCTGGTCATGTGACCTCTTCCCCTGTCAGTGATGTTCAACTTCATCCTTCATGACCGGAGGAAAGGCCCCATCTGGAATGTGATCATGTGGACATCCCTCTTCCTGGGTCAGGGGGTCATCATCTGCCTATACTCCCAGGAGTGGTATGCTCAGCGCCACTGCCCCCTGCAGGAGGTAAACACAAACTGCACCCACACCCAGAACACGACTCTACGTTGGTAACCGAGCCAAGTAATGGCCAGTTGAGCCCAAGAACATGTCATAACAGGGACACTACCTAAACCACCTCTGCTACATCAGTGTCCTGTGTGTTCCAGCCCTCCTTCCTGGACCTGATGAAGCCTCGTTCCTGGAGCTGCCACCTTCAATCCAGCCCGTCCGAAGCAGACACACTCTGAGGTCATACCCCCACAACCAACCAGACTAAACTACGCTGGCCAATCACTGGAGGGGGATGACCGCCAAACCAGGAAGTGAAAGAGGGCTAGAAAACCAGCCTCCTCACATTGCCAAGCCTTTTGTCTGTGCCCTTTCCATACTGTTTCATTGCACTAAGGTGAATTCCAACTTATGTAGGGGGGAGAGCTCATGTATGTGTTGCATTAGTGTGGAAGGAGGGAACCGCGGAACTGTGTGCCAAAAATGCCCAAACACTGGATGTCAACCTCACCCAGATGCCTTATTCATCCCATTTCTGTTCATTTTTTTTATGCTGGATCATTTACACACCAGGTTTACTTAGAACCAACCAAAATGTGAACTCCAATTTTTCTCTTATTCAGCTCCTTATTTCACGACTCCGTTCTTTCTTCTGACTGACTTGCATCCCCTATTTGTCACAGGAAGTGATTTGTGCCAATGTTATGCTCTTAAGATGGCTGCTAAAAATGCTGTCCTCTTTCTGCTGGTATGCAGTAACGTGATAGCACATTCAAGCTATCTGTTTCTACTTGACCAATGGTATAAGCACAGGTTTTTGATAACATGATTCATGCTGCTGATGGTTTCCATCAGACTGGTTTCCAAGACTGAAGAATCACAGTGAAAATGATAATTTGGTGATGTCATTGTTTCTCCTGAAAGATTGTCACCTTATTGGCTGACAACTCCATAGTGAAGTGGCTGCACATGTTGAGCTATCAACCTACTTGATCTTGGTTTAAAACCACAGGAACTTAGAAATATAAATGTGTCTTCGATTTCTTCCTGTATTTATGCCCAGGGTGTTACCAGCTAAACACGATGGACATGAATATGGATCTCTGGAAGTGTATGAGATTACTGTTGCTACTGTATGACTATGAATGTAATTGGCAACATGTCAGACATTCAGACTGGAATGCAGCCGGTCTAGGTATTAATCAAGATATATATTCTATTTATTCAAAAGCAATATATTGAGAGCTCCAAACGAACCAGTGATACTACAGTTTGCTTCAGTGAGACCGAATGATGTTAGTAGCTTGTGTGTTAATGTGTGCAACTGATTAAACTTGTATACATACTTGTGCCAAAGCACAGATTGTAAAGTACTGAAATACTTTGTACATTGTGTCTGAATTGAATCACAGATCCATAGCATTATTAAATGTTACCAACTGTTGTACATGGTTTATTATTGGCAGGAATTGTATTTGTAAAGGTCGAGAGTAGACAACGAAAAATAATAATAAAATAAAGTGGACAGATTGAGAACAGGTTCATCCCATTTTGGGACACTAGATGGCGCCATTCAGCTAAATTCCACTCCCAACTTTCCACTCCAACTTTCCCCTCCCTACGTCTCTGGTCACCAATAATCTCAAATGTGATCCAGAATTTTGACGTGGAAAGGAGTCATCTAACCTATCACAACATGGTTTAAACATAAATGTAAAGATGTGTTAGAATGCTAGTTTTTTGTTTTTGCTGTGTACAGTCTGTCATCATGAAAGATTGGTCAAATAGTTTTTACCTGTGTTGATTCAAGCATATTCACATTTTTGAGCGCAGCTACCTTGTGCCATTTGATTTTCGTAAGATCAAGACTAAATTAGTTGTAATATTTAAAACCTTTGGACGTACAGTATGTGTTAGATTCAAGTAGGCCTATCATGTTTTTGCTGCTGTTGTTTGGGGGGATTATTTACAATTATACTTGTCAAAGTGTTTAATGTTTTCAGACTTTAACCATTAATATGTGCGTTTGTTTGGCTTTCACTAGACGTAATCAAACTACCTAATCCAGGCGCAGTTTCTAATAATCATCCCACTCTGTGAATCACGAACTGTACAAAATGTTTTAATTGTATTAGGTTAACGTGTCCATTATGTTTGTTAACTAATTAGCAAATGGGATATAGTGACTTGTCAACTTAAAAATAGTTTATAGTTAGTTTATTCAATCAGAATATTTTACTGTAATTAAAATCCATAGGGGGTGAAGTCCAGGTGCAAGTTATAGTGGTTAGTGTTTGGCATGGGCTGTCCACCTAGTGGTTCGGCGGACTTGTAAGCATTTGGGACGCCGGGGACGGGAATGGATCATTGTGACCGGGGGATCGAAACCCCCCTTGCGAAACCCTTCTCGCTCTATTCTGCGGTAAAGATGGCGGTGGTAGAGGGGGCGCGCAGTGGCCGGAGCACGGCGAAACGACCCTGAAAGAGTCCCTATTCTACAGAATTTTGAGCGTGGGGTACCGAACATTGCCGCCTGGCTACAGAACGAACAGTTGTTGAACCGTTAATTTCAGTGATACGTTGTGCTTTTTGCTTTATTGTTTGAGACAGGGTGGGTGGGTTCTACACTGATATCTGGCTAACAAGCTATTGAGCTAGGAGTCCGTGGAAGAAGAGGGGGTTGAAAGAAGACTATTTGGAACAGGCCGCTCCACAGTTGGGGGATGTGAGCCAAAACGAGCGCTGGAGGTTTGCTCGCTTCGTCCCGAACATCTTTACACCTAACTGCGGGGATGGGACAACAGGTAGGCCGCGTCGCTGAGGGGACATCCGCCGGGATACAACCGCCACAGCCCCACGCGACTCCGCAGCACCAGGGAAAGGGGAACCGTGGAAGCAACACCGGGAGGAGACCCCGGGATGTCTGCACTACTGGGACACCGCCTGGGAGGGCAGCTAACGTTAACGTTCCAGACCCTGGAATCAATATATTCACCCAACATTCAGGTAGATATCATTGCAACTCTATTGAATCAAATTATTAAAAGCAGTGATTTGTTGAACTGGTGGGTGTCGGATTTGACTGGACTTTACTGCTAAGCTAACGAGGCAAGCTAACGGGTCTAGGAGCTAACGTTCTGTGTACTGGCAACGCCGCGTTAGCGGAAATACAGTTAGCTTGCTAAGAGCAATCAGTGCCAACCACAATCCTGCTGTCCTTTAGCAAACATGTCACTGAGCTAACTAGCAGGAAAGAATAGTTGTATAGTAGTAGTCAACGCTGGGTGATATTAAAGAAACTTCTTTTGAATAGTTAAGTCATCTGTATCATACTTTAGGAATCTTGATTTAAATGTAAGCGTTTCAGTTAGAGAGCGAGCGAAAATTTGTGTGTGAGATAAATGCGTTTCCAGGTCTCAGGTCGGCGAGAGAAGTGAAGAGGGGTTTGGAATTGCACACATCGAAGGCAAGGCAGTCATTCAGCTATTCAGGTCTTCCAGGGATTAGCAATCAGAGGTTCCGTCTAAACAATGAGCTTTGCCACCGGGGATTGAGTGGCAATTCCAGCCCATTAACTCTCTATGGCAGCTACAACAAGCTCACGTTACAGCCCGAGAGTGGCAATGGTTGGCTTACTTGCAACCTCAGAGAAGCTCCACAACTCGGCTGCACCGCTGGCAACACTTTGGGGTATAGGGGCACTAATAGATGGAATAGAGTTCAGCCTGCATAATGTGTAGATGCGGTGAGATTCTCTCTCACTTGCAAGCGTTGTGTCTAGGGCTGTGATCGTCCAAGTCTTGCCTCCTTGGTGAGCTTCAGCTGTGGAGACAAGGCAAGGAAGACTCCCTTGCATTGTCCTACTCATTTTGGTGTACAGCCCTAGGGTTACTGTTGATAACTCTTTCCAATTCAGCCTGGTGAAGTAGACATGAAAACTGACCCATGCATCGACTTTGTGAGTCACTCTCTGGTGATGGGCTGGCTATCTGGTTGTGGTGTATCGTTTCAAAATGGCATGACTTGGATAGCTAAGGTACAGGAAATATACCACTGACTACCAATGCAGACTAGGTCCACTGTCACACCCAGATGTTGTTAAAAGGCAGACAGATCGATGTGGAGCTGTGTGATTGGTATTCTCTGAAAGCCACTGTACCCCCACCATGGTTGTCGTCTTTCAGATTCCTTTCGGATGTAGCTTGCCTTGGGGCCAGAGGGTTAGTGAGTCAGGCAGGCAGTGTGGGGCAGTGCTGGGATCTGATGTGGCAGGAGGCCTGGGAGTAGGGCATCGAGACTGGGGCGGAGAGGCTGGGGCGGAGAGGCTGGGGCAAAGAGGCTGGGGCAAAGAGGCTGGGGCGGAGAGGCTGGGGCGGAGAGGCTGGGGCGGAGAGGCTGGGGCGGAGAGGCTGGGGCGGAGAGGCTGGGGCAAAGAGGCTGGGGCAAAGAGGCTGGGGCAGAGAGGCTGGGGCAGAGAGGCTGGGGCAGAGAGGCTGGGGCAGAGAGGCTGGGGCAGAGAGGCTGGGGCAGAGAGGCTGGAGGTGATGGCTTGGGGGTGGGGCTAGGACTAAGGGAACAGGGCTAGGACAAAGGGGCTGTATCTTGAGCTAACTGATTTATCCAAGCTCCGCTCAGAGAGAGAGAGGTCACTTTGGTTCCCTTCTCGTCATCTGGGAACACAGAAAGCTCCTTGAAGTGCACACTCACTGTCTGTTCAAGTCTTCTCTGTTTTCTGCAAAGTCTGGATTCTGGAGTGAGTGGTCTTTTTATAGGAGCTGGAAGTGCAGTCAGTGTCTTAGCCAGGGTCGAGGGAGGCTTGTAAAACGACTCTGCTAATGGAGGAAAAAGTGTGTGCGTGCAGCTCTTTCGGGGGAGAATGTGTGTGTGTGGGTGTGTGTGTGTATGCCTGGGGGTTCATGTGTGTGCTGGTGTTGGTGTTAGTGTTTGTCCGTTCATGCATATGTTGGTGTACAGTATGGTATACATGCCTGAAGCTAATTAAGCACTGTGAGGATATAGACACCACTTCTCCTGCACCTGTACCCACCCACCTCCCCTTTCCCTGCCTGCTCTGCTGTCATCCTCAGCCTCCTTCCTCCGTCTCCTCGCCCTGCCTCCTTCAGGCTAGGTGACTCATTCCTGCACAGGTCACCATGCCATTCTGGTCCTCTCATCATCATCATCATTTATTCATCGACCCTGACTCTCTGTGCCTGTGTCTGTCCTCAGGCACAGACAGGAGACAGACTGGCAGACAGACAGACAGACTGGCAGACGGACAGGCAGACAATAAGGGTAGACAGGCAGGCCTGTTATTTGATGTCGCTGGGTAAACAGAATGACAGGGTCTGTGTCTGTCAGTGCTGCGCATCGACAGGCTGGCTGACAGCTACTTCCTCTCTTTGGCCACATCAGGGCTTCTTGATCCGAACCACCACCATCATCACTATCACCTCCACTGCAGTGTCCTTGTTGCCCCATTGAGGTTAAACACAGGGCTCTTTCTTCTGGTGATGGGGAACTGGTCTCTTTCACTTCCCCACTGGGCCTGCGTTCTGCGGAAGTCCCTTATCTAATAATGTAGCTTTGTAAGCCAGAAACCCAAGAACCCGTAAGTGTTATACTTTTAAATTGCCCTCTGTGAATTCACTTGGAAAGTGCTCGCAAGCTGCTGGTTGAATTCCCTCCTATTGGCTAATGTCTCTCTCTGTACTTATCTGATTGTTAAGTGTTTTAATGGTTTCTAAAGCGATAGCTTATTTTCAAATCATTCAATAAACCTCAAAACCACATTTGGTAGTTTTTTTGTCGAGAGCTACATGCAAAGACAGCGGGCCCCAGATGTGGTCGTGGTGTTGATGAACGCAAAGCCTGCAGGCGAGGAGGAAGTGGTCATGGTGTTGATGAACGCAAAGCCTGCAGTCGAGGAGGAAGTGGAGCACCGCTGCTTGGAGCCAGACTGAGTATCCCCCTGTCCCCCCTCATCCTGCTGTGGGCATCACCCTCCAGGGGCTGATAGCATGGGGGGGGGGGAGGAGGAGGAGGAGGAGGAGGAGGAGGAGAGAGAGAGAGAGGGAGAGAGGGAGAGAGGGAAGGGGGGAGGGAGGGGGGGGGGGGGGGGGAGGGAGACAGAGATGCTCGCGATTCCCGAACACATAAGCTGATTTGCATTAGGGGTGAAATGGGATTAGAGAAATCCACTTTTCCATATATGTGCCAAGGCCTAAACAACCAAAACAAGGCGTACAGGCGCTGGAAATTGAGTTTTAGAGTTGGTGTTTGTGTGTATTGGGGTGTGGGTGGGTGGAAGGTGTAGAAATTTGAAATAGAGTAATAAAGTTGCCCCCTTGACACTCCTGGTCAGTTACCTGTCTTAACCACTAGGAGGAGCTGTGGCCTGATGTTCTCATACCTCCTCAGAGTCCCGTCTCCACCCATCCTCACCTGAGCCCCAACAGTAAACAGGAAGTGACCCAGCTAGATGTTGGTGTAGCGTCGCTGTGTGTTTTGAGCTAATTTTGTATGATCAGTGCAAATCTTCTCTCCACTTCCTGACTCCTACTGCCTGTCATTGTCCCTCTCCCTTTCTCATCGCTCGTCCAGCCTGGCCTCTGGGAACTGAGGCTTGATCAGGACAGAGAAGTGATTAGTTCCCCTCATGTTGGTTCAGATGGCACCAGAACTTGTCCCACCCCCACTCGGTCATGCTGGGTAGAAGTATCCAAACCATCACCTTCCAACCCTGTGTCCGGGTTGCTGCGAAGGGAGGTAGTGTGCGAGCGAGAGATGGTGGGGCGGGTGGGGCAGGGCGGGTGGAGAGGTGGGGCAGGGCGGGTGGAGAGGTGGGGCAGGGAGGGTGGAGGGGTGTGATAGCAGCAGCTGGGGAGAGTCTGGGTGAGATGCTGAGCCCGTTTAATGTGGACTGGCTTCCAGGGTCTGGTGTACCATACTGCTGCCTCTATGTTGCCTCTATGCTGCCTCTATGCTGCTTATCCGTCAGGCTTCAGGCTGGGGACTTGGCTTGGAGTCCTCCACACACACACACACACACACATGCACACGCACACAGCAAGGGGTCCAGTCTTTATCTCATATCACCCTCTCCTTCAGCTGCTTTCTCTCTGTCTGGCATCTCATCCCCTCTCCTCTTCTCATCATCCTCCTCCTCAATCATTCCTTTAATTGAGCTCCCCCCCTCCTCCTCACTCTCCCATCTATCTCTTTCTCTCTCTCTTCTTTCTCTCTCTTCTCTGTCTACCTTCTTAGTTGATTTGGAATTGGGCACAGGCTGGACTGAAGCTAATCCCCTTGTCTGTCTTCCCTCCCTCCGCCTGCCCTCCCTCCCTCCGCCTGCCCTCCCTCCCTCCACCTGCCCTCCCTCCCTCCCTCCCTCCGCCTGCCCTCCCTCCCTCCCTCCGCCTGCTCTCTCTCTCCTATCTCCCCCATCCTCCCTCAGACCACTTTAACCGCTCGCTGCGCCATTCGGCCTTAATCTGTCCGTCCTGGGCCAGACCAGACAGGCTTGGCAGACTGGAACACACCCTGTAGGTTCACATTGACTCTGCGCTGAGGGAGGGAGGGAGGCGCAGGCTGGCTGGCTGGCTGGCTGGCTAATAGACCTTCTGGTGATGGGCTGGACAGTGTGATCTGCCCTGTGTCTCTATCTCATATCTGTCTGATTGAATCATCTCACCTAGGACACCCTGGACTCTGGGATGGGCTGGAGCTCCACCTTGTCTCCATCTCCACTCGGCTGATTCAATCATCTGTCATCTCAGATCTCACCACCGCACATCCCCTCCCTCTCTCTCTTTCTATACCTCTCCCCTCCCCATCCTCCCCTCGCCTCGCCTCACTCTTGTTCTGTATCTCTGAAGTCCTTAACACCCCACTGCCTTATACACTGCAATGGTATGGAAACAGGCATGCACACTCACACACACACACACACACACACGTCAGGGGTGCTGTTAACCCACCATGTTGTCTTCTGATCACAATGATCATGGTAAAGCCTGTTAATCCTCACCCTCCCACTCCTCTCATTCTCTTTCTTTGACATCACTTCCTGTTGGTTGACCTCTCTTCTTCCCGCCTCGTCGTCTCTCAGGCTGTGTTAACGTGCCTGTCCTGTCCTGTCCTGTCGGAGGAGGAGACACTCCCATCCAGTCACCATCACAACGCAAAACACCTCCAGCCACACACAGACAGCTTACATAAGAGCATAGTGTGTTGTGGTGGTTGAACAGTAATCTTGACGGTACAAGAGTGGGTGCTTCAAAGCACGGTGTGATTATTTTGTCAGGTTCATTTTTACTGGAAAATGTTTGGAAACAACTGTCTTGCCCTCGTTGACAAATCGCTCACTGTCTGGGCATCAGACTTGAGTTTAAAGGAAGGGTAGCCCAAGCGGGCTGTCGTTGTGTACACATTCACCAGTAATGGAAAATCAAATCTATACCAGTTTCCTCTCCCTGCTGCTGTATGAATTTGACGGTATTTGCTGACAGAGGTGGAAAATCCGGACGTCACGCCGGAAAAAGCTCTCGGAGTGAAAGAGGAAGACGAGGCCCCCCCCTGCAAAATGTTCAACAACCAGGGGATCAGATGGCTGAGCGGTTAAGGAGTCGGACTATTAATCAGAAGGTTGTTGGTTCGATTCCCGGACGTGCCAAATGACGTTGTGTCCTTGGGCAAGGCACTTCACCCTACTTGCCTCGGGGGGAATGTCCCTGTACTTACTGTAAGTCGCTCTGGATAAGAGCGTCTGCTAAATGTAAATGTAAATAACAACCAAGAACAGTAAAAGACACACTTTCACTTCAAACAGAAGTACGTAGTCTGCAACACAAGTTACCACACACTGCTGTTTATGTTATGTAGTGTAGGGAATGATGATTATGGAATAGATAATAATAAGTTTTCCAATCCTGTAATGGGCTGATCGAGGCTACACCATCACTACACCACAGCTTGCGGCTGGAAGTAAAGCAGTCAGTTTGCACGGTCCAGCGGGGTGCTGTGCTCTGTGTGGGGCGCTGTGCTCCCTGTGTGGGGCGCTGTGCTCCCTGTGTGGGGCGCTGTGCTCCCTGTGGGGGGCGCTGTGCTCTGTGTGGGGTGCTGTGCTCCCTTTGGGACGCTGTGCTCCCTGTGGGGTGCTGTGCTCCCTTTGGGACGCTGTGCTCCCTGTGGGGCGCTGTGCTCCCAGTGGGGCGCTGTGCTCCCTTTGGGACGCTGTGCTCCGTGTGGGGCGCTGTGCTGCCTGTGGGGGGCGCTGTGCTCCCTGTGGGGTGCTGTGCTCCCTGTGGGGGGCGCTGTGCTCCCTGTGGGGCGCTGTGCTCCCTGTGGGGCGCTGTGCTCCCAGTGGGGCGCTGTGCTCCGTGTGGGGCGCTGTGCTCCCTGTGGGGGGCGCTGTGCTCCCTGTGGGGGGCGCTGTGCTCCGTGTGGGGCGCTGTGCTCCCTGTGGGGCGCTGTGCTCCGTGTGGGGCGCTGTGCTCCCTGTGGGGCGCTGTGCTCCCTGTGGGGCGCTGTGCTCCGTGTGGGGCGCTGTGCTCTCAGCACCTGAGGAACAGGAGACGCAGAGATGTAGAATACAGGAGAATGGTCTGGATAGTCCTTTAAAGTGATGCATAGAGCACCACTTCCTGTGGTGTTTGTGAGGTAGGGGGGGCACTTAGCTCTCATTAACCCCCTTACAACGTACGCGCGCGTGTGTGCAGGCCTGGGCAGGGCAGATAGCCAGAGGCCTCTGTCATTAACCAGGCTGTCATGCAGGCAGGTCTGGAGTCTGGCCATCCTCCTGTTAGACTGAGAGGAGCAGGGCTGGAGAGAGAGAGGGGGAGGATGGGGGGGATGGAGAGAGAGAGGGGGAGGATGGGGGGATGGAGTGAGAGAGGGGGAGGATGGGGGGGATGGAGAGAGAGAGGGGGAGGATGGGGGGGATGGAGAGAGAGAGGGGGAGGATGGGGGAATGGAGAGAGAGAGGGGGAGGATGGGGGGATGGAAAGAGAGAGGAAGAGAAAGGAGGGATAAAGAGAGGGAGGGAGAGAAGGGAGAGAGGGAGGGATGGAGAGAAGGGAAGGGAAGGGAGGGATGGAGAGAGAGAGAGAGGGCGGGGAGAGAGAGAGGGCGGGGAGAGAGAGGGGGGGGGAGAAAGGAGGGATGAATGGATGGGTAGAGAGATGGATGTGGGATGGAGCGGGGGAGGGAAGGTTGGTACATGTATCTTCCCAGAAACCCTGTAATGACTTACTCACTGAGATTAATGGGACAGGGTCACTCGGATGAAGGAGGAGGCTGAGAGGGAGGAGGAGGAGTGGTCTTAGAGTGTGCGTACGTGTGTGTGCGTGTGTGTGTGTGGTATTATAAGCTCACCCAAAGTGCTGAGTCTCATAATGATTACCAACAATGATGCTAAGTGCTGTCCAATAATTGATAGTGATTTATGATGATCTTTGTGTCATCGGGATGTCTATCTCAGTATTTCGCGCTATGCTATTGTAATGATGTAGACCTACATTGGGAGCAGGCCACGTGCAGGGCAGGTCACAATTAGTCACTATCAGAGCAAGACTGAGACCCCCCCTCCCCCAGCACACACACACACACACACCCTGCATGTTAGGCCAGGGTGCTAGCCTGGTTGACAATGAGGGCATTGTTGTCTATCCTGTCCTCATTAATATCTACAGCCGCTGGTCTAACATTGAACCCTGCCTCTTCACGGTTCCACAAACGACTCTTACAGAATGCCCCCCTACAGTGTTTAATGTTTACTGCGTGAATACGTTATTCTGTTGCACTGTGCTGTGTAGTGTCTCCCTGCCAAATATTTCTGTGAATTATTCGCTGACTTGTGTTTAGTGCTACCCAGCCTTCCGTGTGCATGTATTGCGGTGTCCTTGTTTTGATTCTCATCTGCACCATTGTCTCATACCATTGTCAGTGTTTCCTTCCCAGATCTCCATCAGCGAGGCCTGCTCGGTTATTTATGGGGTCCTGTTCGTGTGTGTTGTTGTCCAGCTGTAAATAAATATCGCCCGGCCTGTAACAGAGAATGGTACTACACATGAGGTCACGTCTCAGTAGCCCATGTAATTAGCCCTTCAAGGCGGGTTATTGGTTTACTGCATGCTACACGCCGTTTCTCTCTGCAGAGGTTAAACTCGCTGGCGGCTAGGTTGTGTGTCAGGATAGCAGGGTGACTAGCGACACAGCGCCCTAGGTTTTGGTTTGAGGTTATTCTCGTCTTCTGCGATAGTTTGACGTACGATTAAGTGAAACTCACAGGCTAGCTGGGCTAGCCTGAGTTGCAATACTTAGCGTAATGTTTGTCACGAAAGCTCTTTGATAGAGTGCATCAATAGTGGTCTATGTGAGGTCAACTTTGCGGCCACTCTGATTCGAGGTCGGATGTAAAACTCAAACTAGCTATCTAGCTACCTAGCTAATCGTTTTACGCCGCAACAGCATAGCAGCTGCGGTCAGCAGACATCCTGTCTCTCCAGGAGTCTGGGTCGACGGTGAAATATACAGACAGAAGGGCGTGCTGGCACAGAGGTCAAACTAGAAGCCGATCTAGCGCCTCCAGACTCGCGTGTCACGTTTTGACTGTCCCGCCGTGGATGTGTGGATATCCCCGTAGGAGGGATTCTCACGTAGATTGTTTGAACCGTGTAAACGGGTAGTGCGATTTGTGTGCGTGTGACTATTCCACAAAAATGTGAGAGAAAACGAGGATGAGGATAAGCACATAGTCTTATCAGACTAGTCGTTGCAGAGATCAGGATTCCCGTGTTACTTGTTTACTGGAAGGGGGATTTGAAGCGGGTCTGTGGAGGGGAGGGGAGGGGAGGGGAGGGGGGGGGGGGTTACAGAGGTGCTGCTGGTTCAGCTGTTCAACAACAGCTGCAGAAGAGGCAGAGAAGTCTGGGGAGGAGGTGTGTGTTAGTGTGTGTGTGTGTGTGTGTGTGTGGGGGGGGGGGTCACCACTGCCCAGCTGTCTGGTTCTAGAGGCCCTCCCTTCACACACACATACACAAAGGGGTATTCTCATCACGCACACAGGCGTGTTCGCAGGCACACGACGTACCCAACGCTCAACAACTGCTGGGTCAGTCAGCCCCTTCTGATCAGCGCTGAGCTGGGCCGAGCAGGGCTTTCTCTCTGTCTGTCTGTGTGTCTCTCTCTCTCTCTCTCTCTCTCTCTCTCTCTCTCTCTCTCTCTCTCTCTCTCGACTCTGGTATGGGTCACTGCCGTTGTGTTCTGCCAGTTGTCCTTCTGGAGCAGTTGCCCTGACACACACACACTCTCTGTCTTCCGGGTGTGTGTGTGTGTTTTGGACTGGGCAGCTTGTGGCAGGGAGGGTCTCCTTGTAGGACTCCACTACCATCTGGTGTTGACCACAGTACCAGCCCCCGCCTCACACACTCCTCTGGAGACCCCCCCCCCCCCCATGCACACACACACACACACACACACCACCCCTACCCTCCTTTTCCAGCTTGGGTTTCCTCTTCCACACACATACACAGCCGTGCCTGGCACAAACACACACAGTCACACACAGTGCCATGCGGCATCTCTCCCAGAGTGTGTTTGACCAGGGAGAGAACCACAGGCATGGACGTCCCACCCGCTCAGTCAGACAGACCTTGGAGATCCTGCTGCGGCCACAGCCACATCACAGCTAGCCGCTAGCCTGGAGACGCTAGCCTAGAGCCCTAAAGGCCTTGGCTCTCTAACAAGCTTCATCCTACCGGAGGTGTATCACCCACTGTCCTGCTCTTCCCCAGCCCTGTAATCCAGACAGGGGGGCGGGGTGGGGTGGGGGGAGACTCACCGTGGGGGGTCTCTGGCTGTCTTTCTGCCTCGCGTGCAGAGCCAGTTCACCGCGGAGCTCGGTGAGGGTTAGTGAGGAGTGGACCGAACACAAAGCTAGCTGGTCGTTCCTGCTGGGAAGTCCAGGTGCAGAGAGACCCACCAGGCAGCGCTAGCAGTTGGTGCTAGCAGTCGGCGCTAGCAGTCAGTGGCTGTCAGCAGTAGGGGCTGAGCTGCTGTAGATAGCTGCGGAGAGGAGACGACCGAGAGAGAGGCGGACCTTTGGGTCATCGAGAGGTTACCGGAGCGGAGGGAACTTGACCCTGCAGGCGGAGCCGTCATGTACTGGGAGCTGTGGCTGAGCCAGGTGACCGCGACTGCAGCGCTGCAGCGCATGCTGGTCAAGAACAAAGGTGGGAGACACTGGTACCTTCTGCTGTGTGTGTGTGTGTGTGTGTGTGTGTGTGTGTGTGTGTGTGTGTGTGTGTGTGTCTCTGTGTGTGTGTGTGTGTGTGTGTGTGTGTGTGTGTGTGTGTGTGTGTGTGTGTGTGTGTGTGTCTCTGTGTGTGTGTGTGTGTGTGTGTGTGTGTGTGTCTGTGTGTGTGTGTGTGTGTGTGTGTGTGTCTCTGTGTGTGTGTGTGTGTGTGTGTGTCTGTGTGTGTGTGTGTGTGTGTGTGTGTGTCTCTGTGTGTGTGTGTGTGTGTGTGTGTCTGTGTGTGTGTGTGTGTGTGTGTGTGTGTCTCTGTGTGTGTGTGTGTGTGTGTGTGTGTGTGTGTGTCTGTGTATGTGTGTGTGTGTGTGTGTGTGTGTGTGTGTGTGTGTGTGTGTGTGTGTGTGTGTGTGTGTGTTGAAGTTGAAGCCCTCAGAGATTGAGTGGATCCATCTTGATGCACGCTTGCATGTGGGTCTGGGATAATTAATGGATGATATTGAAAGATGAAAGAAAGACTAGCGACAGACATCACTTGATTATCCTTCAACAAGTGAATGTCTCAATGGTGTTATGTTATTATGATCTGCTCATAGCTTCTGTGGACCACTTTGAGAGTAGATATTTCTGTACGGTCGTGCATTTTGTTATGGTTTTTGCACTCTATCTACACTCTCTCTCTCGCTCTCTCTCTCAGCTTGCTCCTTCTGTTCTCTTCTTCTTCTGTCCTTTCCTTCGTCTACGCCTCCCTCTGTCCTCAGCAGCTGCCCAGACATGCAGCAGAGCTTGTTGGCAGCTGTTAGAAGAAGTCCTGTGAGGTGTGTGTGAGGGCGTGTGTTTGCGTGTGTGAGGGCGTGTGTTTGCGTGTGTGAGGGCGTGTGTTTGCGTACACTCTGCTCAGAGCCTGGTCCGCCCCGCCCCACACCTCAGGTCGTCTTATAAAAGGCAGGAACACACACACACACGTCCAGATTCATCCTGAGAGTTTAGTACTCCTCGTGTGTGTGTGTGTCAGAGTATGTCATTAAGAAGCATAGGCCCCAGCAGCAGCTTTGAGGAAGAGTGGATTCGGCTGACAGGAAATCAGTATGCGGTCCTAAGGGATGTGGACAGAGCTAAACTCCCAGGTAGACACCTCTCTACCTCTCTCTCTCTCTCTCTCTCTCTCTCTCTCTCTACCTCTCTCTCTCTACCTCTCTACCTCTCTACCTCTCTACCTCTCTCTCTATCTCTCTCTCTACCTCTCTCTCTACCTCTCTCTACCTCTCTCTCTCTCTACCTCTCTCTCTACCTCTCTCTACCTCTCTCTCTACCTCTCTCTCTCTCTCTACCTCTCTCTCTCTCTCTACCTCTCTCTCTCTCTCTACCTCTCTCTCTCTCTCTACCTCTCTCTCTCTCTCTACCTCTCTCTCTCTACCTCTCTCTCTCTCTACCTCTCTCTCTCTACCTCTCTCTCTCTCTACCTCTCTCTCTCTCTACCTCTCTCTCTCTACCTCTCTCTCTCTACCTCTCTCTCTCTCTCTCTCTACCTCTCTCTCTCTCTACCTCTCTCTCTCTCTCTCTACCTCTCTCTCTGCCTCTCTCTGCCTCTACCTCTCTCTCTCTCTACCTCTCTCTACCTCTATTTCTCTCTCTCTCTCCTCGTCCGTCACCTGGACATGCAGACCTGGGGACCTGCAAACTGACTGTTATTCTGTTCACTAGACCAGCGGTGAAATGGAGTGAGAATGCATATTGTTGGAATTGTTTGCTTGTTTGAGACTTTTGTCAGGAGTGCTCCAGCTTGTGTTTGTAGCTGGTGGGACCAGGTGAACAAGATCATCTCTATCTCATGTAGAGTTGATTCTCACAGGACTTGTGATTGGTTGACTTGATCCTGTTAATGTTCATTTGTGAATCATTTACTGTACATAAATCATTCAAACGTATGTGATTCCACAGCTCAAGGACGCAGGAGGACCTTTCCCCTCACAAGTCTAACTTGTCCTCCCTCCCTCCCCCTTGCGTCTCCCCCCTCCCCCCAGAAGCTCTCCACCGGCCGTTCGGCCTGGACTCGGCGGCGTTGACGGAGGCGGTGCGCTGGAGCTCCAAGGAGAACCTTCTGGGCGCGGCCGAGAGCGACCCCAACCTCTTTGTTGCACTTTACGACTTTGTCGCCAGCGGTGACAACACGCTGAGCATCACCAAAGGTATGTGCTCCGAGAAGATCCCTCTAGTGTTCGGTTTCACCTCCTCCTCTTCCCTCCCTTTGTTTGCCTCCACCGCTCCCTCACCTGAGAGGGTGACTGCTCACCTGAGAGGGTGACTGCTCACCTGAGGCTGGGCCAGGTGAGGCTGGGCCAGGTGAGGCTGGGGCAGGTGAGGCTGGGCCAAGTGAGGCTGGGGCAGGTGAGGCTGGGGCAGGTGAGGCTGGGGCAGGTGAGGCTGGGCCAAGTGAGGCTGGGGCAGGTGAGGCTGGGGCAGGTGAGGCTGGGCCAAGTGAGGCTGGGGCAGGTGAGGCTGGGGCAGGTGAGGCTGGGGCAGGTGAGGCTGGAGCAGGTGAGGCTGGGCCAGGTGAGGCTGGGCCAGGTGAGGCTGGGCCAGGTGAGGCTGGGCCAGGTGAGGCTGGAGCAGGTGAGGCTGGGCCAGGTGTGTCCACTCCACATTCCTGGGGCGTGAGCTGGGCTGCTCACAGAGACAGGCTGACAGTCACGGGGGGGGGGGGGGGGGGTGCAGGTATCCCTTCTAGGAGAGAGGGTCTGAAAGGGGGGGTGACAGGAAGAGAGAGAGAGTGAGTGTGAGAGAGAGAGTGTGAGAGAGAGATGTTTTTTTCCCCATCCTCAAAGAAACATCAAACATGGAGAGATTATTATAGACATTAGAGGTTATCCCCAGCTGCCCAGGATATAGGCCCGATGCTTAGACTGTGACACACTGCCTGAAAAGAGACCAGACACACACACACACACACACACAAGCTTTCATACACACAGCATCTGACACACACACATACACACAAGCTTTCATACACACAGCATCTGACACACACACACACATAGTCAGGCCCTCATACATGCATATTGTCACACACACCCTGGTGTGTGTGTGTGTGAGGAATCCTCTGTGATAATAACAGGTGGATGTGGCTCACAGGGAAGGCCTCAGCAGACCCGCCTCAGCAGACCCGCCCAGCCTAATCACTGTCTCACATACCCAGCCCTGGCCTGCCCTCATGTCACAGCATGACAGACAGACAGACAGACAGGCAGGCAGGCAGGCAGGCAGGCAGGCAGGCAGACAGACAGACAGACAGACAGACAGACAGACAGACAGACAGACAGACAGACAGACAGACAGACAGACAGACAGACAGACAGACAGACAGACAGACAGACAGACAGACAGACAGACAGACAGACAGACAGACAGACAGACAGGAGGGTGTTGATGGGGAGGGCAGTTGGGGTTTGTTCAGAGCTGTGTAATGTTTGCAGGGTGACTTGCACGACCTTAGTCATAAAGTGTTCATGGATAATGCCAGCCAGAAGAGGGAGAGAGTGTGTGTGTGTGTGTGTGTGTGTGTGTGTGTGTGTGCGCGCAGCGGGACTAGTGTGCCTGTGCTGGACAGGATGCATGGTTAAAGAGTAGACCAGGTAGAGGAGGAGAGGGAGAGGGAGAGGTAGGGAGAGGGTAGTAGAGGGAGAGAGAGGAGGAGGGAGAGGGGAGGAGAGGTTTATAGTGCTTGTGAGGCTCAACAGAGAACAACTAAGGAGGCAGAGATGTAGTCAGAGGCAGCAGGCACACCTTCCTCCACACTTCTGGCGTCATGGAGACATAAACACACCAAGTCTCTACACGCCCCAGCAGCCCTACCCTGCTGCCTCAGCCTTCAGAAGACATACCAGACTGGCAGGCAGGCAGGCAGGCAGACTGGCAGGCTGGGTGACTGACTAGCTCCACACCCACACACCAGAGCAGTAGAAGAATGTTGGACAGGAAAGTATATATCGCCGGTGGTGGTTCTGTAGACGAGGTTCCTGTAATTCTGGCTCGTTCGTGCGCCCACCACTGCTACAAAGGAGAGAAGCTTCAGGTGTCGGATACAAGGTGCTGAGTTGGTTTGGTCCTGACCTGCATCCTCTGTTAGTTAGTAGACGTTTCCCCTGAGAGACAAACTGCAGAGGTGAAGTGATGTGGAGGTCTGCTTTCTCTTCTGAGGGTCTCTATACCTCCTTCAGCTACCTCTCCCTCATCCTCCTACCCCCCCCACCCCCACCCACCAAGGAGAGAGATTGAGTGCGTAGGCATTCTACCAAGAATAACCCAAACAGAGAGGGTCTGGTGGTAGATGCTGTGAGGTAGAGTTCAGCTCCAGGCCCTAACCCAGCCTCCCGCTCCGCCCCCTCTCCCAGGAGAGAAGCTCCGCGTCCTGGGGTACAACCAGAACGGCGAGTGGAGCGAGGTGCGGTCCAAGAACGGCCAGGGATGGGTGCCGAGCAACTACATCACGCCGGTGAACAGCCTGGAGAAGCACAGCTGGTATCACGGGCCGGTGTCCCGCAGCGCGGCCGAGTACCTGCTGTCCAGCCTCATCAACGGCAGCTTCCTGGTGCGGGAGAGTGAGAGCAGCCCAGGACAGCTGTCCATCTCGCTGCGCTACGAGGGCCGGGTCTACCACTACCGCATCAACACCGCCTCTGACGGCAAGGTAGCGGGAGGGGCCGGGGTGGTGGTGGATGGGAGGGGGGTGAGGGTGAGGGGGCGGGGTGGTGGCGGATGGGAGGGGGGTGAGGGGGCGGGGTGGTGGCGGATGGGAGGGGGGTGAGGGTGAGGGGGCGGGGTGGTGGTGGATGGGAGGGGGGTGAGGGTGAGGGGGCGGGGTGGTGGTGGATGGGAGGGGGGTGAGGGTGAGGGGGCGGGATGGTGGCGGATGGGAGGGGGGTGAGGGTGAGGGGGCGGGATGGTGGCGGATGGGAGGGGGGTGGGTGTGAGGGTGAGCTAACAGGGTTAGGGTCCCTTTCTCTAGTCTCCCACGTCGGTGATGCTTCTCACGTCACCGTCTCTCTTCCTGTCTGACCTGTCTTCCTTCCTGTCTGACCTGTCTCTCTTCCTGTCTGACCTGTCTCTCTTCCTGTCTGACCTGTCTCTCTTCCTGTCCGACCTGTCTCCCTCTCCCTCAGGTGTACGTGACGGCCGAGAGCCGCTTCTCCACGCTGGCTGAGCTGGTGCACCACCACTCCACTGTGGCTGACGGCCTGGTGACCACGCTGCACTACCCGGCGCCCAAGTGCAACAAGCCCACGGTGTACGGCGTGTCGCCCATCCACGACAAGTGGGAGATGGAGCGCACCGACATCACCATGAAGCACAAGCTGGGCGGCGGCCAGTACGGGGAGGTGTACGTGGGCGTGTGGAAGAAGTACAGCCTGACGGTGGCTGTGAAGACCCTGAAGGTGAGCTGACCTCTGTTCCTGGGGCTCTGGGAGTTGTAGTTTCAAGGCCTAAGATTTTCTTTGTAACAAACAAACAAAAAACATCTCCTCGCATGGCATGCGTTTTGACGTGAACGAGCTCGGTGTTTTGGTGGGTGTAGCTCGCCACCTGCTGGTGGACTGTGGTAGTGCGTGGGCTGGAGCGTAACCTGTGTGTGTGTGTGTGTGCCAAACAGGAAGATACAATGGAGGTGGAGGAGTTCCTAAAGGAGGCAGCAGTCATGAAAGAGGTCAAACACCCTAACCTGGTCCAGCTCCTGGGTCAGTAGCAATCGATTATCAATTATTTCATGGACTTCTTTTCATCGATGATATAAATGTGTCCGTTTGTCTAGCGAGTCGTCCATTAATGATCCCTCCCTACCCCTCCAGGTGTGTGTACCCTGGAGCCCCCCTTCTACATCGTCACGGAGTACATGCCCCATGGCAACCTGCTTGACTACCTGCGTGAGTGTGACCGGGAGGAGGTGAACGCCGTGGTGCTGCTTTACATGGCCACGCAGATCTCCTCCGCCATGGAGTACCTGGAGAAGAAGAACTTCATCCACAGGTCAGCAGACTCCTCCTGCCCTCACCCCTCCTCCTGCCCTCACCCCTCCTCCTGCCCTCACCCCTCCTCCTGCCCTCACCCCACCTCCTGCCCTCACCCCTCCTCCTGCCCTCACCCCACCTCCTGCCCTCACCCCTCCTCCTGCCCTCACCCCTCCTCCTGCCCTCACCCCTCCTCCTGCCCTCACCCCTCCTCCTGCCCTCAAACCTCCTCCTGCCCTCACCCCTCCTCCTGCCCTCACCCCACCTCCTGCCCTCACCCCTCCTCCTGCCCTCACCCCTCCTCCTGCCCTCACCCCTCCTCCTGCCCTCAAACCTCCTCCTGCCCTCGCCCCACCTCCTGCCCTCACCCCTCCTCCTGCCCTCACCCCACCTCCTGCCCTCACCCCACCTCCTGCCCTCGCCCCACCTCCTGCCCTCGCCCCACCTCCTGCCCTCACCCCACCTCCTGCCCTCGCCCCACCTCCTTCCCTCGCCCCACCTCCTGCCCTCGCCCCACCTCCTGCCCTCGCCCCACCTCCTGCCCTCACCCCACCTCCTGCCCTCACCCCTCCTCCTGCCCTCGCCCCACCTCCTGCCCTCGCCCCACCTCCTGCCCTCACCCCTCCTCCTGCCCTCGCCCCACCTCCTGCCCTCACCCCTCCTTCTGCCCTCACCCCTCCTCCTGCCCTCACCCCTCCTCCTGCCCTCACCCCACCTCCTGCCCTCACCCCTCCTCCTGCCCTCACCCCTCCTCCTGCCCTCACCCCTCCTCCTGCCCTCACCCCACCTCCTGCCCTCACCCCTCCTCCTGCCCTCGCCCCACCTCCTGCCCTCACCCCACCTCCTGCCCTCACCCCTCCTCCTGCCCTCACCCCTCCTCCTCTCTGCCCTGCCTGAGCGCGGGTTCGATTCCCATCCACACACAGATCCCACTCCCTCACCTCCGCCCCCCTCCCCCCTCAGGGACCTGGCTGCCAGGAACTGTCTTGTGGGGGAGAACCACGTGGTGAAGGTGGCAGACTTCGGTCTGAGCCGGCTGATGACGGGCGACACCTACACCGCCCACGCCGGCGCCAAGTTCCCCATCAAGTGGACTGCCCCCGAGAGCCTGGCCTACAACACCTTCTCCATCAAGTCTGATGTCTGGGGTAAGGCCATGCGCACACACACACTGTTAAAGCGCTATTTCAACGTAATAAAACCACAATACTCCCCAGCCAGTCTTCAACCCCCCGTCCTCTTCCTCCCCCCATAGCGTTTGGTGTGTTGCTATGGGAGATCGCCACCTACGGCATGTCTCCCTACCCGGGCATTGACCTGTCCCAGGTGTACGACCTGCTGGAGAAGGGCTACCGCATGGAGCAGCCGGAGGGGTGTCCCCCCAAGGTCTACGAGCTGATGAGGGCCTGTGAGTACCCCAGGACACACACCTGTGTGTGTGTGTGTGTGTATGTGTGTGTGTGTGTGTGTGTGGGGGGGGGGTGTTAGCACTAGCCTCCGTCCACTCACTCAAGATCATATCTTAATCCCCCGCCCTGGAGCAGTCCTAGTATAGTTACACCTCATCAACAAGAGCTGTCCATGGAAGTGACCGAAGCAGCATGTTGAGAAGAGAATGTTGAGGAGACAATGTTGAGGAGAGAATGTTGAGGAGGGAATGTTGAGGAGGGAATGTTGAGGAGAGAATGTTGAGGAGGGAATGTTGAGGAGGGAATGTTGAGGAGGGAATGTTGAGGAGGGAATGTTGAGGAGGGAATGTTGAGGAGAGAATGTTGAGGAGGGAATGTGTCGGTGACCTGTCTGTTGTTCCCAGGCTGGCAGTGGAGTCCTCTCGACAGACCCTCGTTTGCCGAGACTCACCAGGCCTTCGAGACCATGTTCCACGACTCCAGCATCTCTGAAGGTAGGTACCATACCCCCGGCCCTCGCACCTCACGCTCACACAGAACATACCGCGGAACACCCACAGAACCTTCTAGCCGTCTACAGCGGCCTCTTTAACACACAGTTTTGTTTTATGATCAAAAACATGGCACCATATCAATGTTCGGAATGCCTGAATCACCTAATTTCTCCTCTCCTTCCCCCACGCAGAGGTAGCTGAGGAGCTGTGCAAGACCGCCTCCTCTGGCCACACGGGGCCACTGCACCCCCTGGGCCCTGACATGCCCCTGCTGCCCTCCAAGTGCCGCACCCTGAAGAAACACACAGAGAACAAGGAGAACATCGAGGGCGGTGTGGACGTCCGTCTGGACACGGGAGCTCACCCTCACTCAGGTACAGGTCCCACCCAGGCCCGAACCTTCCCACGCAGCCACCCAGCCCTCGGTGACACTCGACGGCTCGCTTTTAAATCCGGTCCCGCCGCCAACCTGGTCCAATCGGGTGGTGGGCGTGGTCAGCCCGCCGGCACCCTGGCGCGTCGTCGAGAACGCAAGCTCAGGAGGCGGGGGGCGGTGTACCTGGCAGACTGAGGTCCAGACGGTGGGACTTGGCCTCACAGGAGGACACGGCCACACAGGCCTGGACAGCAGTATGACGTGGGAGTGTACCATGGTCAATACTGTGAACCACTAACCCCCATGTAACCTCTGACCCTATGTCCATGTAACCCCTGACCCTATCCCCATGTAACCTCTGACCCTATGTCCATGTAACCCTTGACACTATCCCCATGTAACCCCTGACACTATCCCCATGTAACCTCTGACCCTATGTCCATGTAACCCCTGACCCTATCCCCATGTAACCCCTGACCCTATCCCCATGTAACCCCTGACCCTATGTCCATGTAACCCCTGACCCTATCCCCATGTAACCCCTGACCCTATCTCCATGTAACCCCTGACCCTATTCCCATGTAACCTCTGACCCTATCCCCATGTAACCCCTGACCCTATCCCCATGTAACCCCTGACCCTATGTCCATGTAACCCCTGACCCTATCCCCATGTAACCCCTGACCCTATCTCCATGTAACCCCTGACCCTATTCCCATGTAACCTCTGACCCTATCCCCATGTAACCCCTGACCCTATCCCCATGTAACCTCTGACCTTATCTCCATGTAACCTCTGACACTATCCCCATGTAATCCCTGACCCTGAACCTATCCCCTTGTAACCCTACCCTCCCCCTCTCTAACCCTGGCCCCAACCCCCCCATCATAACCATATATTAGTGTTCCAGTACACCAGCCCATCCTCTATAGCACAGCGGGCTCTGAAACCTTGAAGACACACCTCAACCCTGCAATCAGATACCACAGCAGTTACACACACACACACATGTTGCAACATAGTCCTAAGCACCCTGCATCGCCTGCATGATGTGAAGACTGATACTGACACACACACACATACACCACACACACACTGGCCTGTTGGTGCTCGTCTCTTCGTCTGTCATCTTGTGTTGTGATTAATGAGTTTAAAGGATGATATCTTGTTTGTGTGTTTGCCCGTGGTCTTGTTCTAACACATACAGTATTCCCGTATGTTTCACTAACAATGACTGCTTTTGTACTTACACATTCATTAAATTGTTCTCACCCTACCATTGCATATAGTATTTGTATAGTTGTCATTCCTATATTATATTTATTGTTTATGTATTTATTTTGTTGTTGGTTTGAGTCATATCATGGAAATAAAATGTTCAGTATTGTCTCTGTGGGGAAAATGAAAAGCATACATTTTCCTGTCAGTTCATATTCACCAATCCTTCAAATGATAACAGCCTGTTGTTATGGAAACACAACACGGCCCCAAAACACCCAACACTCAAACACCCAAAACATTAGTAGCGGTGAAAGGCCGCCTGCAGACTCACTACAGTAGTGATGTACTTCATTCTCCTACTTCCCGTGCTGCACCAGCCACACTCCCCCTCTTCCTCAGCCGTCTCCCAGCCCTCAGGGGGCAGAAAGGCCTCATTGTTCTGTCTCAAAACATTCAAAGTGAGGTCAGTCATGAGGATTGGTTGGTCTCTGTTGCTAGAAGAGACTTGTATGACATTGTTAGGAGAGTTAGAGATCTGCAAGCACTAGATAGTTATACAACTCCATTTTACGTATCATATTTCTTCCAAACAACACGCGTTAAGCTTTCTTATACCTCAGAACCTGTCCTGGCTTTCAGAAGGGGTTTTCTGATTTCATCATCGGATAGAAATTCCTGTTGAACTGATATGGTTTTATAGGTCTTGTTAAATGAACGTGTCCTCCGCTCTCTTCAGGTCTGGCTGCGGCGTTGCTAGGAGGAGACGGTCGGTCGGGCGGCTCCCCGGCGTTACCGCGGAAACAGCGCGACAAATCTCCCAACAGCCTTTTGGAGGACGGCCAGGATGGCGCCACGTTCACGCGCAACCGCAAGGCGGCCTTCTTCAGCTCCTTCATGAAGAAGAAGTCCTCGTCTTCCTCCTCCTCGCCCTCCTCGCAGCTCCAGCAGAACCTCCCCACCCCCCCTAAGAGGAGCAGCTCCTTCAGGGAGATGGAGACCCAGCCCCACAAGAAGTACGAGCCCCAGGCAGCCTTCTGCGCCCCCATGCCCCCCCTGCCCGCCCAGGCCGACGGCCCGGGGTTCTCCCCGTCCCACGGAGACGCCAACCACAGCCAGTCCCGCTGCTGCGGCGCCACCTTCGGGCAGAAGCCCTCCTCCGGCGGCGGTGGGGGTCTGGGCTCGGGCTCCCAGGTGGGCAGCAGCAGCAGCTGGGGGAGCCTGGCCGGGTTCTTCACCCCCCGGCTCATCAAGAGGACCCTGGGGCTGAGGACGGGGAAGTCCTCTAGCCCGGAGGACGGAGGAGGAGGAGGCGGAGGGGGGGTCGGAGGGTCGAAGCCGTTCCCCCGGTCCAACTCCACCTCCTCCATGTCGGCGGGGCTGCCGGATCTGGAGCGCATGGCCCTGACCCTCCCCAGAAACCGCAGCAAGCCCCCCCTGGAGAGGACTGCCTCCACCACCTCCCAGCCCGAGAACGGGGCCTGCCCGCCCCGCACGCCCTCCGCCTCCGACACCATGCTGCTCCGCAGGCTGGACGACCAGGGGGCCGCCCAGATCAGGGAGAGGCCCAAGGCCAAGCTGATGCCCCGGGGACCGGGGAGCGGGGCCGGGGTGAGGGCTCCAGGGGTGGGGGGCGAGGCGGCGGCGGCGGCGGTGGACTCTGACGGCACCTCCCGGCTCAGGGAGGGGGGCGAGGAGCGCCAGGGGTGGTCGTCGCCCTCCAAGGCCCCGGGGGGGGTTGGGAGGGAGGGGATGTCGTCGGGACAGGCCCCGCCCCACAACCACAAGGTCCCTGTGCTGATCTCGCCCACGCTCAAGCACAGCCCCGCCGATGTGCACCTGGTGGCCGTGGACTCTCAGGGCAACCGCTTCAAACTGTTATCCTCTGAGCATCAAGCAGACCGCGACCGGCCGCGCCTGGTCAAACCCAAGTGTGCCCCGCCGCCCCCCCCCACCCTGCGGCCCCTGCAGCACACCTACAGCGGGGACGGGGAGGAGCAGGGCGGGGGCGTGGTGGAGGTCAATGGGGACGGGGTCAAGGGTCAGAGGTCGGGCCGGGCGACGGGGCCCGGGACTGCGCGACCGTCTGTGCCGCCACCACAAGTGCCGCCTGCACATTCCTACACTTCCTCTGCCAACAGCAACGCCACCCCTACCAAACTAGCCAACGGAGCCACCAACACTACCCTCTCTTCATCAGCGCCCCCCGGTGGCTCCAAGGGGGGCCTGCGTCGCACCAGGCAGGAGAGGGAGCGCGTGCCTCCGGAGAGGGTGAGCAGGGAGGCCCTGCTGGAGTGCGCTGAGTGCCTGAGCGTGGCCCTACACAGCAGCCCTGAGCCCTCCTCCAGCAGCCTGGTCCTGGACGCTGGGCACCAGCTGCTGGATCACTGCTCCGGCTACGTGGACTGCATCCCCCAGATGAGGAACAAGTTTGCCTTCCGGGAGGCGGTGGGGAAGCTGGAACTGAGCCTGCAGGAACTGAGGGCCACTTCCTCTTCCTGTGGGGGGGGGCTCCCCGGGGGGCCCACCCTGGACAGCCTGCACACCTGCATCAAGGAGATCAGCGACGTGGTGCAGAGGTAGCCTCGCAGAGCTCCCTTGACCTTTGACCCTTTTGGCTCTGGGCCCCCTCCCCCCGTCAAGACGTTTTCCCTTTGTTGTGGTTCTGGTTGCGTGTGGGATGAGAAAGAGGGGGGGAATCTCAGGAGTACCTCAGAGAAATCACTACACATTTGTTCAACTCTCTATTGTTTACAGTGGACTGTTTGATGAAAAACTCCAGTGGAATTACGCTGTTGCTCTGACCTAATGTATATATGGTATATAATTGAGGATGCCCACATAGAAATGCTTCAGTTTGTGACCCCAAAATTACTTTCGTCCCCGATTTCAAACGTGTCCACCCGTTAACGACTAAGGCCTTTTTCTATTATTTGAATGTGGCGTGTATTGTTTAATATGGTTGAATATCTCTCCCCAATACAATATCGTACGAGTGGAACACATTTCGATATTTATGTCCAGTTGCCCTGGCACACGACTCGATATTTTCCCTTCTAGTTAAAGGGTAGAGAGGGGAGGAAAGTGCACAGGGAAGTACGGTAGTAAGAGGGTTTAGGACAGTACCTGAAGTGTCCTTCAGGTGTACGTTTCTCTGGATAAACCCTGGAGCCTTGGCCACTTGTGCCTAGATTCTTCATTGCGAGAACACAGACACATTACCTGACAGACTGATCTGTCCACCATAGCTACAGTATGTTTCCTACACAAGAGCAATTTGTACATTTGTTTGGGTTTTAAAAATGCTTTTCAGAATGTCTATGAACTTGAATTTTAAATTATTGTCGTTTTTTTTAATTTTTTTAATTTTTATTAAAAAGCACAGACCTATTTTGAAAGAAAAGAGGAAACAAATGTAAATATTTGCTTTATTTCATATACAGGAAAAAAAGAAACATTTTACGATCACATTGTAAAGTTGATGTGTTTTGTTGTGAACAGGAGTAGAAGTGGAACGAGAGGCGCTACCAGACTGAGGCCACACCAACCCCATCTCTCACGTTTTTAATGAATGTATGGTTTTTCTCCACAGTGGAACTTTCGGAACGGCCGTCTCTGTCCATCCGTGACCCTAACCCTGTCTTCCTCAGGGAAGGAGGGGTGCGACCTTAAATTCCAGAGATAGCTACGCGCACCCGGACAGTTCTTTGCATGACAACGCAACAGTTCTTTTGGTTTCGGTTTCAATCCTAACGTCAAATTAGCTCATATTTCCATAACGTGTCTAGCTAACACAAAGCCAATCTTGCGACTGTTAACAGCAAGTACAGGTTGATTGGATTTGATACAAATTAAATGAAGGAGATAAATTTAAGTCAGAAACGTCCATATGGGTCAGTCAAGTTGCACATTGACGGAAGTCTGGCAGTGTTCTAGCACATCTTTTAAGTCATAGCCCACATTCCGTTTCCACACCGTGCGTGTCGACTTCAACGTCGTTGAACCTTTAGAATGTTGACCTGTAGAACGAGCACGCATCCTATGCCCGGCTGAAGGGGCTCGTACGTACGTATCTGATACCCATAGGGGAATGCAGTGATGGGATCTAGCAGTGACATTTATGGTGGCGGTCCAACTCTATTCCTGGAGAGATACCTCTGTGTGGTTTCTTTCCAACCCTAATCTAGCACACCTGATTCAAAAACAGCAATCAGCTTCTTAATCAAAAAAGTTTAATTAGGTTGGTTATAACTGGGACTCAAGCAGAAACCTACAGGAAGAGTAGCTCTCCGGGAACAGGGTTAGAGATCTCTGGTTCAGTTTTGTGGTCCATTCCTTATTTCACAGATTATCTTCAGTGTGTTCCTCACATCGCATCAAGTCTCCAACTATCTTTTGTTATCACTGTGAGCTTTGACTAAATGGAATGAAAGATGTTGTTTATTTTCGCTACTGAATGCAGCAATCTTTATTTCTGAATAATTAATGGTGCCTTTTATCAAATGTAAAAAAGATTTATCTACAGTGCACTACAGTCAAGAATATGATCAACTGCAATTTATTTTTACTGTAGATATCTTAAGTGCTTTTGTTTTTAGATTTCTCATTTTGTGATTACATAGTGATCTAAAGTATACATCTATGACAACAAATATTACTGGGATTAAATGCCTAAAATGGTTTCACTCAAACTTGAAGAAAAGTGCAATTTGTCTCCTGTTTTGGATCATGTGTTTGTGTTGGAAAGATCTGACATCCTCACAGCCACAAAACTTAAGTGTTCTCATCCGGCAAACGGAGATGGATCTCAACGCTTCTCTGTCTCACTCTATAAAGATCATTAAACTATGCCTTCATTACTTCCTGTCTGCCTGTATGCTTCCTGTTGGCTTCTTTGCTGACTGAGCCAATGGGGCCTTCCATTCAATCTGTCCCCTTGTTGTGTATCTGCTTTCTTCACACCCCCAGATTGATCTTAATCTAAGATTATAGAACATTTGCATTGGAGATTCCCGTTCCTGGAGGTGTTTCTTGGCCAATAGCAACGTTAGACTGTGCCCAGAATGTTGCTTGTTAATGCTGATTTATTGGGAACTGCTTCAGTAAGAGGAAGTGTCCCTGTATTCAAGTTGACATCCCTTCTCTATCCCCTCACTGACCCTTACTAAAGGAAAAACAATGCCCTTATCAACCCTATGCAATGGGAGCTGATGGGTTAGGGTTAGTTGTCAACAAGGCTAATAATGTTCTAATTGGGAATTCAGAACCAAGTCTCCTCACCGTGTCAGATTTTTTTTTTTTTTTTACAAATCTGAGGATTCATATTTTTAGTTTTTATTTATTTTATGCTTTTGTATTTATTTTGTTTATATTTGTATTGGTGTATGGGTCTGCAGAGGCACTCTCCTGTGTTTGAGATCTGAACCGTGCCGGAGAACTCGTCATGTATACGCTTCATTATTATACCAAAGGCCACTTCCGTATCAGTCGTACTAGTGCAATGAGAAAGGAACACACTTCATTATGAGTATGTGAATTTAACAGGGATGAAAATGGCAGAGGTTAACCTATTAACTTTTCTATTGTACAAAATATATATTTTGTGTGTTTTTAATTTAAAGCTCACATATGATATATTACTGTGAAGTTCTTATCAGTGTTAAACTTGATGTAAATAATAAAATAAAAATATTGAACAATACCCTACGGCCCCTAATTTATATCTTAACAACATATTGAATTTATGAGCACATTGAGCAACTGAAACTTAAGGAAAAACGAAATAATCATGGCAACAATGTAGGCCTATAAGTCGTGGTTATACTGTTCACACACACACACACACACACACTAATATATATTGTTTAGGAAAGGGACCATAGTACTGACTACACTTTTTCACTGAAGTTAAAGTAGTTTGGGCTCTGACATATAATTGAGTGAAACGTAGCCATTACTGCTAACTGTTTGTGTACGGCTGGTCCTAAACTTTTTGTGGAAAATATTTTTTCAACCTTTCAAAACTTTTTTTTCAAAACTTAATATTATTGTTGCCTTTTACATTGCTCCATGGTAAGTTCATAGACTAGATGCGTCTGTTGTGCGTGATAGCCAGGAAATGAAAAAAGGGTAAAATAAAAAAGTTGTCAGAAAAAGTAAAGTACTGATCAGAACAATCTATTAAGTAGCTTACAATAACTACTTCCCATTTCTAGTCACATAATTAATCGAATGGGAGCTGTCGTTTCAATCAATACCAGAAGTTAAGCCATCACGTGACGTCCACTCGCCTTTCGCTGTCCCACCGTCGACTCCTCCCCTTGAAATCTTTCTCCAAAGTGTAAAGATGGCGTCTATCATGGAGGGACCGCTGAGCAAGTGGACTAACGTCATGAAAGGTTGGCAGTATCGCTGGTTTGTCTTGGACTACAATGCTGGTTTACTGTCATACTACACGGTATGTGCTTTGTTCTAAATTCACATGGTGTAGATGTACGGTCGGTAAAAGATTTTGCCACCGGGTGTCAAACCAAAGTGGGGGAAAGGGCCTGTGTCAGGAGTTGGGAATTTCGGCTGTCAGAAATGGGCGGGTTAAGTCTCTGACAGACCTGTTGTTGACCTATCACAGTCTTTCTTTTCGACTGACTAGCGAATCAAATCACAGTATTTTCATCTTACTTGGCTTCAGGAATAGCTACAAATGCTAACCGTGACAACAAAGCTGTAATTCCCAGTGCTTCATGTCAACTGCTACTTTGCAATGCTTAAAAGCGACGTTTTAATCATATATCGTTTCATACACTAAATGTCCACATTTTGATAGTTTTGTGCCTACTCAAAGCAACGCAACAGAAGTACAGTAGCTAGCTACAGTAGCTAGCCTGCGTTAACTGTGTTTTTTTTTGTTGCATGACATCAACAACGGCAGGAGACAAGGCTAGCTAAAGGCAGCTAGCTAGCCAGGTCATTTGAATCTTAGCTATATTGGTTACGTGTAGGTTAGCTAAGTTATCGAACACGGTGCATGATAAACAGACATGCTGGGCCTTCAGCCTGCTTAGACTGACACTGGCTGTCATTCTATGTAATGGCAGTAGAACATGTTGTTCAGCTAGCTCTTTAACAGGACGCAGACAAGAGAAACATACGTACTTCAGTGTGTACAACGTAATCACATCACGATAAGTACGGATAGCTATACTCCTCTTTGTTTGAACTCCTAAGAAATGTTTCCGCCACAGCACAAGACATCTGTATGCTTTGACTCCTGTCTTTTAGTTTAAACATATCCTGTTTGGAAGTATTCATACTGTACTTTGGGTGGCTCAGTGTTCAAATGACTTATTTGTTCTCAGTCATATTTTCTGTCAGAACTACTTGTCTTGGCTGCTGTGGCTTAGTCCTTTAATCTCAACAGAGTGTGAGCCATTGAAGTACTTCCTCTCATTAAAGTGTACTTGGTCTTCCACAAACAGAAGAATCCTAATGTGTGGAAAGACATACCACCAATGTCACTGTCAGTCTTTGAAAGCTATTCTAAAAGTGTAATGTTGTTTTGTTTGCAGTCGAAGGACAAGATGATGCGTGGGTCTAGAAGAGGCTGCGTACGCCTAAGGGTAAGAAACTGGTTTGGGTCGACCAGCCGAGCCAGTCTACATCCTTAACTCCTTTCCTTAACTCCTTTCCTATTTTACCCTCACCACACCTGCTCCCCCTGTCTCCAGCATGCATCCGTACACCTGAGAAACATGACCTAGTCTTGACCTTTTAATGAGATTCTCTGTGGTGTTCCGGTAAGAGGAATGGATAGCATATCTATGCTCAGTCCATATACTATGGATTTTTATACTATGTTTGCATATGTATGTATTGTACAGAGGTTGTTTTTCACATTTACTTTGAGGTGTTTCACTTTAGCAAGCAAGCATTGGTGTGCAGTAGTCTAAATGACCCTCAATGGTTGGCTAAAGGGCTCCAAGCCTAGGGTTGGTGATGAATGCAGTAAAGGCCTTTATGAACATAGCAAGGCTCTTTGATTGTTGCTGTTCTCCTTAATGGTGTCTTTGAGTTGTTTATGTCTGAACACGATTGTCTTAACAGGGTTGGCAAAGGAGTCAGTGTGAACTAACGTCCACTAGGTGTCAGTATTTGTCTGTTTGTATTGCATAAAACTGACAGTTACAAAATAGACATAGAAATTCAGCTTTGTTGTTTCCAAACATGGATCTTGGTTGCAATCAGTATAGTAATTTGTTATTAACCCTTATTGCCTAAAACATTTGGATTCATAAGTCACACCAGTTATTTGGGGACTAAATCAAAACATATAAACAGTAAGCTGTGAACTTCACAGTAAGTCTACATACATTGGATTTCCCTTGCTGAATGGAAACCAGAACTATGTCGTTACTCGACTGTTTTGTAAATGTTACACAACAACAGAACATTGGGTGGAGATGAAACACTCATGCCTGTATAACCCTATTTGGGTGTAGATACCTGGAGGGCTTCTTTAGGTTTTCAATGATGTCACTTGTTTATGACACTTTACTGGAGGAGTTCTGACGGGTACATTAGACATTAATCTGAAGTAGAATCTCCTAATGCCCTAGTAACATGTCACAGCATGTCACGCCTCTCACACACACACACACACACGTGGTAAGCTGACGCTGGGATCCCACAAGCGAAGTCGCTCGGTCGGAGAACCAAGGAGGTTCTAGATTGTGAGACGGTTGTATGACAGTAGTGGAGCTAAACTTCAGACCTTCAGGGACGGTTCCATCATGGAGAAAAGGTGAGGTCATTTCCTGTCCTGTCATTCGCGTGACAAGCGGGCCGGGGGGGTTTCACCCTGGGTAGTGTGATGTGGCTTGAAGAGAGACTCTCACCGCTGGGGGGCTGTGCCTGGAGCACACAGGTGTGTGAGGTGCTACTGAAGTGACGTTACTGGGTTGCTTATTGGAAGATACAGGGTTGCTATGTCCAGCCCCAGGGTTGCTATGTCCAGCCCCAGGGTTGCTATGTCCAGCCCCAGGGTTGCTATGTCCAGCCCCAGGGTTGCTATGTCCAGCCCCAGGGTTGGATAACAATAAGTAGAGTTTGACCTTGATTTACCCGTTGCTAATAACGTGATTACAAGATGTCACCCTACTGAGAGTACAGATCATCCCAGTATGGGTGTTCATTGTTTCGTACCACATGGTGGGCCATTGCTAGGCTTCACATGGTGCCTTGGTGTGCTAGGTGTGCCTCAGCTTGGTGTTGGTTTAGTAAGACAAACATGTTTGAGTCCAATGCTGCCTCTGTTGCTAGGTGCCGGCGTGCCCCTGGCTACCGTAGCTCTGCGGTGTTTTCCCTCTCTCCTCACGGACGGTCCCCCTCGGGTTCCTCTGGTTCCCCTCTCTCTGCCTCGCTCTCTCTGTCTCTCTCTCCTGCTTCCACTCTGCCCCTCCCCTCATCCTGCCCATCTTTTCTCCTCTCTCTCTCTCTGCCTCTCTCTCTCTCTCTCTCTCTCTCTCTCTCTCGCTCTCTCTCTCTCTCTCTCTCTCTCTCTCTCTCTCTCTCTCTCTCTCTCTCTCTCTCTCTCTCTCTCTCTCTCTCTCTCTCTCTCTCTCTCTCTCTCTCTCTCTCTCTCTCTCTCTCTCTCTCTCTCTCTCTCTCTCTCTCTCTCTCTCTCTCTCTCTCTCTCTCTGCCTCTCTCTCTCTCTCTCTGCCTCTCTCTCTCTCTTCCTCGCTCTCTCTCTCCCAGTATCTCACTCCTCCCAAATTTCCCCTTCCCCCTCTCCCCAACATCTCGTGTGCACTGGTGGGTGGGTGTTTTAGGTAAGGATGTGTGTGTCAGAAAGAGCAGGAGAACAGAAAAACAGTGACGTGTGTGTGTGTGTGGTTTCCCAGGGAGCAGTCATAGGCATCGATGACGAGGACGACAGCACGTTTACCATCACTGTGGATCAGAAGACTTTCCATTTCCAAGGTGAGCTGTCCTCTTCTTACCTCCCGCCAGACTTCTCTCTCTCTCTCTCTCTCTAAGCACTCCATGGTCATTTGTAGTTTATCCTTCTCTTTAGCATTTAAACAGCCAGTGGCTCACATGCTCGTCTAGAGCTTAGCCCTCTTTCCCTCTCTCTCTCTTTCCATCTCCCTCTCTCTCTCTCTCTCTCTCTCTCTCTCTCTCTCTCTCTCTCTCTCTCTCTCTCTCTCTCTCTCTCTCTCTCTCTCTCTCTCTCTCTCTCTCTCTCTCTCTCTCTCTCTCTCTCTCTCTCTCTCTCTCTCTCTCTCTCTCTCTCTCTCTCTCTCTCTCTCTCTCTCTCTCTCTCTCTCTCTCTCTCTCTCTCTCTCTCTCTCTCTCTCTCTCTATCTCTCTCGCTCTCTCTCTCCATCTCTTTCCATCTCTCTCTCTCTCCCTCTCTTTCCCTTCATTCCTCCCTCTTTCTCTTGTTCTCTCTTTCCATCTCCCTCCCTCCCTCCCTCTCCCTCCATTATGTTCTGTCACCAGCCCCACCAGGATTATTGCGCCAGGCTCTCCCTCACACACACACGCACACACACACGCTCGATCAGACTTGGTGAACAGAGCTTGTCTCAGATCCCTCTCCTTTCCTCAGCAGCATCATCCTCTTAGCTCTGCTCTCCACATGCCTCTCCTCCTCTCCTCCTCTTCCTTCCTCCTCTTCTCTCCTCCGTCTCTGATTGGCAGATCTGCCGTAGGAAGGGCAGAGCAGAGGCTAGGATTTATTCCTCCACAGCAAGCCGGCCAAGCGAGATTGTTCTAGAACCGAAACAGCTTACAAGGGTCTTTTGCCTTCTGTCTTCTACCTCTGGGAATAATAACGGAATAATGCGGACCTAAACAAAAACAAGACAACAAGAAAAAAAACAGCTGAGTTGTTGCTTGCCGCCCCCCTGCACCTGAACAGCAGCACTCCTGGACACGGGACAGGGGCAGGGCTGCCCCCTTTCTCCCAGACACCTGCCCCTCCTCCAGCTACCCCCCATCCTCCGCCCCTGCAAAGCACACCGCGGAGCAGCTCAGTCGACGGACCCCCTCTCTCTCTCCTCCAGGTCTCTCACCTCCTCCACCTCCGCCCTCTCTCTCCTTCCCCCGGGCCTCCTCCACCTCCATCCCCCTTCCATCCGTCTCTCCACGCCGTCCCCTCACGCCTCACCACCACCACCTCCTCCACAACCTCCAGCTCGCTTGTCCGTCCGTCTGTCAGTCTGTCCGTCCGTCTTGGGCTGAGCTTCTCCATGCCCTCTCCCATGTCAGTGTTCAGAAGCTGTATGCTGTGGTTCTACAGTAGGAAGGGTAAGGACCTGCCTGCCTGCCTGCCTGCATCCTCTCCTCCTCCTGCCGTCTACCCTCCACTGTTACGGAGGCAGCGCGAGCATCCAGTGTCCCTCCTCCTCCTCTCCTGGTTTAGGAGGGGCTCTGGGACATGCCTGCTCTCTTTAACGAGGGCTGTCTTGGTACATGTGCTGATGGTTTGTAGAAGTGGGAGCAGTTGTTTTGTAAGGCACAAACAGGAGAGGTGGTGACCGTGGAAACATTTTGATACAACGTGTCTGGTTGTTTTTTCATTTTGTTCCACTGCTTGTTTTTTCGTAGTGCCATCTGTCCTTGAAGTACAGTAACTTGTTTTTGGTTGTCTGGATACTTAATTATGTATGTAAGTCCCTTCCATGATGCATCTCTCCAGAGGGAGCCATTGGTGGCTTGCATGAGTTCAGCTGTTTAAACAAGCACTCGGGAAAGCTTTCTGGATTACTTTTACCGGGATCAGAGCGCGATACCAGGATGTGTTCCTGTACTCAGATTCTAGGACAGTCTCCAGCGAACCAGTCCAGTCTCTCTCTTTCCATCGTCGCAGGTCTCAGCTCTGGCCAAGCTATTTTAAGATGGTAGAGGAAGAGATTCATCCTGGACGTTTCACCGGTAACCCACTCCTCTGCCAAGGGGGGGGGGTTCCTGGTGGTTGTGGTGGGCGGGGGTGTGTATCCCACTGGTAGAATCAGAAGGCCAGTCCCCCTGTTGTCCCTGTGAAGCCATGCAACACGCTACTGGGTGTGTGCTGAGGAGTGTTTGCGTGTGAGGTACGAGTTGCCGTGGTTCCTTGCCGGAAGGCTCGGGGGGGGGGGGGGGGGGGGAGTGGTAGTAGGCACGTGCTGCCTCGGGTTTGGGCTGCGGAGACTGTCTATTTACAGGAGCATCTATTATTCAACAGACCTCCCTTCATCTGACACAAAACCAGAGCTTCATAAATCTCCTCTCTCCTCTCTCCTCACCTCTCGCTGGGAAGATGAAAGTTGTCAACACTCTGCTGCATTGTCCAGTGAGCCCTCTTCACATGGAGATCTATTGTCTGGCTAGCCAAGGTACATTAGTGTTCGCTGCTCCGAGTGTGTGTGTGTCTACGCACACAAAGAAATATGTACGTCACAATCCTTCTCCGGAACATTCCATTCATTTAGCTGCATGTTGGAAGGAGATACTGGGCTTCTGGAGGAGACAAGGGGCAACTATGAATAATTCAGCCCCAGATTGTTCCTCTGGGAGACGACGGGAGAGAGAGAGAGGGAGCATCAGTAGTGTGACGGGATGTACCGTAGGAACAGAGCGCCAGAGAGCAGAGGAGCTCACGTATGTGAGACACTCTGCTGTTCGCTCTCTCTGTTCCTCAGTTCGCTCTGCTTGACCACCTGCCGGTCTCTCAGTATGAAAATCTCTCTTATCTGGGCTGTCTGGTGGTCTCTCTGTGTGGCGGTCTCTTATCTGGGCTGTGTGGTGGTCTCTCTGTGTGGTGGTCTCTTATCTGGGCTGTCTGGTGGTCTCTCTGTGTGGCGGTCTCTTATCTGGGCTGTGTGGTGGTCTCTCTGTGTGGTGGTCTCTTATCTGGGCTGTGTGGTGGTCTCTCTGTGTGGTGGTCTCTTATCTGGGCTGTGTGGTGGTCTCTCTGTGTGGTGGTCTCTTATCTGGGCTGTGTGGTGGTCTCTCTGTGTGTGTCAGGCACGGTAGACAGAGACATTTGTAGTATCTGACCCTATGTTTTAAACCACTGTGGTGGGGTTGCAGGTTTGATTCCCTCCACATGGGAATGTGTTTCTCCGCCTCTAATTGAAACTAATTGGAGTCAGATGGCTGAGCGGTGAGGGAGTCGGGCTAGTAATCGGAAGGTTGCCGGATTCCCCACCGTGCCAAATGACGTTGTGTCCTTGGGCAAGGCACTTCACCCCTACTTGCTTCAGGGGGAATGTCCCTGTATTTACTGTAAGTCGCTCTGGATAAGAGCGTCTGCTAAAATGACTAAATGTAAATGTAAACAATGCACCTTCAACCCTGTTAAAAGCAGCGCTGTTAAGGTCCGCTTGAGGTCCGTCACAGGAAGAGAAGCACTCTGAGGCCATTAGGGCTCAGTAAGTCCTCAGCCAGAGGCTAACCCAGCCCTCCAACCAACCCAGCCCTGCCACAAGTCTCTCTATTGCCCTGGCGTGACGGAAAGCATTAGGACCTAATTAGGTTTGCAGCTCTCAGGAACTGGAGGGGGGAGGCAAACTGCTTTCACAGAGGGTTACAGACTAGACCACAACAACACAACGTGACTCTACAGGGACAGTGTAGAGGGTCCGGATTTGTCTAAAAGTTGAAGCTGACAGTTTTTTCAGCTTTCAGGAGGTGCCTCGAGCCTGCACAGATCGAGGGTGTGTTTGTTTGTTGTGGTGATCTGCGGAGCCAGCTTCAGTCGCGTTAGTTGTCAGGTAAGTTAAGACAGGCTGACTTTTAAGTGCGGGCACCCGGCCCCGTTTTTGGGTAATAATTGGCCCTCAATGTCACTTGTCTTTGTTGTCACGGGCAACCCCCAACAAAGTCTCCCTCCTCCCCCCACCCCCCTCCTCCACCACCTCCCTCCCACGGAACCTTTAGCTCTGTTAGCATCCAGACTAGGCTGGCTAGTCCTTCGTGAAGACAACATCCTGGCACCATGACAGCTGGTCCCCCATGTGACATGTGCATGGCGGTGCAGGCTAGCTGTATGGCTGTGGGGAGCTAACATGTGCATGGCGGTGCAGGCTAGCTGTATGGCTGTGGGGAGCTAACATGTGCATGGCGGTGCAGGCTAGCTGTATGGCTGTGGGGAGCTAACATGTGCATGGCGGTGCAGGCTAGCTGTATGGCTGTGGGGAGCTAACATGTGCATGGCGGTGCAGGCTAGCTGTATGGCTGTGGGGAGCTAACATGTGCATGGCGGTGCAGGCTAGCTGTATGGCTGTGGGGAGCTAACATGTGCATGGCGGTGCAGGCTAGCTGTATGGCTGTGGGGAGCTAACATGTGCATGGCGGTGCAGGCTAGCTGTATGGCTGTGGGGAGCTAACATGTGCATGGCGGTGCAGGCTAGCTGTATGGCTGTGGAGAGCGAACATGTGCGTTCCAATAAACATGGCACCATGGTGGGACATACTGGGCCGCCGGTCACAGCTAGCTGGGAAGTCTCCCCAGTAGAACGCATGATCGTCAGGCCTGAGAGGATGCACATCTCGGTCTCAGCTGGAGATCCAGGAAAACTCCCCAACGTCCGCCTACGTTAACGCCTCAACAGGCTTCTTCAGAAAACCTACTCTCCTTCTCTCTCTTCAGTGTAGTGTGGATCCACCAATCTGTCAGCATTGGTCCCAGTCACAGCGCATGTTGCTCTGGGGAGAACAGGGAGCTGTATGGCTGAGGACAGTCTGTCTCAGATGGAGGTGAGAGGGTGGCAAGACAGTGGGTGAGGCCTGGCCTCAACGCACCCGCCCCCCTCCCACACACACACACACGACCAATGTCTTTCTGGGGTGACAACCTTTTACTTCATCCATCTCTCCATCCCTAATATCCATTGACCTTCTGTTTAATTCTCTGTCATACTCTTTCACCTGACAGTAGAATCCTGCCTTTCTCTCACCTTACATCTTCATCATTCAGTCTATGTCTTTAAGCGCCGGTTAGCGTCACATGTTCCTGTTTTCATTTTGTGAGCTTCGCTTCTGTCACGGCTGATTGTGGGGGATTCGCCAACTCTCTGGAGAGACAGAATGCTCTGTAATCACACACACACACACACACACACACACACACACACACTCTTTCTGCACTGAGTCCTGCCTTGTGAGGCCCGAGTCCTGCCTTGTGAGGCCTGAGTCCTGGCTTGTCTGGAAGAGCAGCAGGAGAGTGAGTCAGACTCACCCCGTGGAGGGTTAGTAAACAGGCGGGACTCATCTCTCTGGCTGAGTGCGGGCATGTGGCTGTAAGTGCGCCTGCTTGTGTGTACAGAGGCCCTGTGGTCGGATCGCCTGCTGAATGTCTCCGGTAGGCCGTAGTTTGTTACATTACATTGACTTTTAGTCATTTAGCAGATGCTCTTATCCAGAGTGACTTACAATAAGGACAGAGACATTCCCCTCCGGGGCAAGTAGGGTGAAGTGACTTGCCCAAGGACACAACGTCATCTGGCACGGCCGGGATTCGAACCGGCAACCCTCTGATTACTAGCCCGATTCCCTAACCACTCAGCCACCTGACCCCCTCCAGGTGTAGCTGGAGACCAGCAACCCCACCTTGGAAACCCCCTCCAGGCTGCTGATCCAGCCAGACTGCTACCTCACTCCCCCCACACCAGCTCCTCTACATGGGGGCCTGGTTTACCAGCCCTCCAAGACCTCTCACTGATGCTTGAAGATCGTCTTATTTATTTAGCTCATTATTTTGGGGGGTTTGGAGGGCACAGTGACTTCCTGCGGTGTGTCTGAAGTTTAAAGAAGCTGATGTTCGTGAATCGGAGAGCTCATCTGAGGAGAAAGATATCCAGCCGTACCCCGAGTTGTTCATTTAACTAGTCAACTGCTTCATCTCTGACCTATCAACGATCATGTGACGGCTATGCAACTACATGTTGTAGCTGTATGCATCTGTTTCATATCATTAAAACGTTGTGTGTGTGTGTGTGTGTGTGTGTGCTTTCCTTTCACAGCCCGTGACGCAGATGAGCGGGAAAAGTGGATCCACGCCTTAGAGGGAACCATCCTGCGACACACCCTCCAGCTGAGAGTAAGTAGCCACAGCAGAAGTCTGGCACACCAGCCTGTCCTCCCAGCCACATTCCCCTCTCCAGACCCCAAAGGAGCCTTTAAAACAGGTGTGGTATTCCAGGGAAACGCTGTTTTAGCATCCTGGTCGTCTATGTTAGGCCGGTTATTAGTGTGAACCTCAGGGTACTACGTGGCCTGATCCTAACCGTTTGTCCGGTTTGAGGGTTCTAATGATGCGTATCGATGATGTTTGTTTTGTGATTTTCCAAACTGTGATCTCCTTTGTTGACATCCTAAGTCTCCCAACAAACCTGGAGACTCTTCCAAACTGTGATGTCCTTTGTTGACATCCTAAGTCAAACATGGAGACTGAACTACTGAACAGGACCAGTCCATGTCCGTGTTGACCTATGGAGCGACCTGTTTGACTTGATATATTTAGTATATTTAGAAGTAACTGCTTGGGTGTCAGTCTCCCTTTCGGTTTATCTGTCTGCTACAGCAGAGCCTGAACGATCGCTCTGACTCGCTGGAAGCCGTGTCCACGGTAACAGAGGGGAACGTTGAGAAACAGCAGGTTGTGTTTCACCTTGTGTCGTCGTCGTGTGGTTTCATCAGTGTGTTTGTTGTTTCCTGGGCACCTTGTGGCGTCTACTTAGTGTTGAGAGTTGAAGGTTGTTGCGGTGTGGGTGGTGAAGATGAGGAATGGGACATTGAGGATTAGTGTTGTGACTACCATGATGGTGGGAAAGGATGCTGATGGTATGGATGATGTAATGGTGGTTACATTAATACCGATGATGGTGGTGGTGATGATGGATAATCCAGGTCTGGTCTGGGTGCAGTTTGTTAAGTCCTCTTAATGTCTACGCTCTTAGAACGTTCCTAAGACGCTCTTAGCGTTAAGAGCTTCTTAACGAATCTGGGAAACCCGGCCATTGCTTGTAAAAAGAGCTAGCCTCTGCAAATGAGATTTGATTTGAGATTCTGTTCAAATGATGCTATGACTGTGGAGTGCAACCACAATAAAGTTTACAGAACTGACCGCCAGGTGAAGTGACTTACCCATCTACTTAACCAGTGAAGCCCTTACCATGGTTAGCCCTTAGCATGGTTAGCCCTTAGCATGGTTAGCCCTACTGAAACAATAACTCAGAGGTAATCAATATGTCCCATCAACAGCCACATCAGTCTGACTCTCTGTGTATTTTGAGCAGTAAGAAAAACGCGTAGAAGTAGTAGCAGTACATTTAAATCTAAATAGTAAAATAATCGGTATTAAACTGCAAATCAATACAAACACACACCCTCAGCATTGTCAGTTATAAACGCGGTTGTTGTCAAATGAAACTGTCTGTCTAGCATGTCAGTGTGTTAAGCAATCCTCCAGCTCTTCCATCTCCAGCTGGTGTGATTACTCAGAGGGTGTTGGCCAAATGGTCTAAAGAGGGTATTTGTTTTGTTGTTTCGAAAGGGGAGAAGTGATCTCACCCCGCCCCTGTTATGTGTTTAAAGTAAATAAGGTACCCCCTTAACCATCCCTGCCCCAGTCATCCTCTCACCTCCATTCCCTGTGTTTCTGCACCCTTGCTTTAATACACCTCAGTGCCTGTGTTTTACATGTTGCTAGATTCTTTCTTATTGTCTCACTGACTGAAACACACTTCCCTCTGTCTCCTCTTTATTTCTTCATGTTTTTCACTTGTTCCAGCTTGTTTCTTCCTTCCTTCAGTTGACTCTGCTTCTCCTCTCTAACCTCCTGCCTCATCAAATCCCCTTTCCCTTCCTCCTCTGGTTCACACATTCTCCCCCCTCCCTTCTCGTTCTCTCTAACCCGTCACGTAGCTGACTCTACAGACAGACTTTGTGTGCGCCTGCTCGCAAACACACACACACACACACCCTCGTGTGTCATTGTGCTGTCACTGCATCACATGACGGAGCCGGAGCCAATCACAGCTCGGCTTACTCTTAACACCCAAGCATCTGGCCCACAGCCCTCCTCCAATCAGAGCAGCTGTTGGTGCTCCCAAGCATCTGCCCTACAGCCCTCCTCCAATCAGAGCAGCTGTTGGTGCTTGTCTCGCTCTGAGAGGTTTGGGCTGATGTTGTTTTTTTTTTGCTCTCATTTTTTTTGCTCTCTGCCTGCGAGGAAGTGTGTGTTTCCTGTGAAGGGAGGCTCTAGGATTAACTTTGCCCTGCTTGGCTAACTGTGTACGTCTGTTTCTCCCAGTAACGAACAGACACAGGCGGTAAGGTGAAGCATACTGCCAGTCTGGAGTTTCTACTGGTTGTATTCAGCCCGGTCTGGCTTTGGGGAAGCAAAGGGAGAGAGAGGGGAGTTGCCTAATGTCGCAGTAGGGGCGGAGGGGAAGGGAGAGAGAGAGGGGGAGGGAAAGGCTGGCTCAGGGGTTTGTGGTGCTGTGTGGGCAGATAGACCTACAGAGGAACAGACAAGGTCCTGGGCAAGGCATGTTCATCCGACTGAGGCGTCCTGTAAGTACCAGACCACACACACACACACACACATACACATACACACACACACGCGCATGCGAGCAGTGGGGGAAACCACGGTCGGTTGTGGCCAAACTACTGCAGTCTAAAGTGGGTCACGCTGTGTAAAGAGCCAGACGGTTGAGCCGGGGGAGGGGAGGAGTGTGTGTGTGTGTGTGTGTGTGTGTGTGTGTGTGTGTGTGTGAGTGTGAGTGTAAGAGAGGAGGAAGGGTTTAGTGTGGGGGGGGGAGTGTGGTGATTGTTTATTTTGGAAAGTTACGACAAAAAGCAGTTAGACGTCTTCTCAGTTGCTCATCTGAAACCCACCGTACCAGGGTCCTGGCTCGGGCCCTGCCTCTAACTCTGGCCCTGCCTCTAACTCTGGCCCTGCCTCTAACTCTGGCCCTGCCTCTGGCCCTGCCTCTAACTCTGGCCCTGGCTCGGGCCCTGCCTCTAACTCTGGCCCTGCCTCTGCCTCGGGCCCTGCCTCTGGCCCTGCCTCCAACCCTGCCTCTGGCCCTGCCTCTAACTCTGGCCCTGGCTCGGGCCCTGCCTCTGGCCCTGCCTCTAACCCTGCCTCTGGCTCGGGCCCTGTCTCGGGCCCTGTCTCTGGCTCGGGCCCTGTCTCTGGCTCGGGCCCTGCCTCTGGCTCGGGCCCTGCCTCGGGCCCTGTCTCTGGCCCTGCCTCTAACTCTGCCTCTGGCCCTGCCTCCAACCCTGCCTGTGGCCCTGCCTCTGGCTCGGGCCCTGCCTCTAACTCTGGCTCGAGCCCTGCCTCGGAACAGGATTGAACAACTACCGTGTGTCTTGACGCTAATAACAATCATCATCTTCATTATAATAATGATAATACCTTTTATTTATAGGTTACTGCATACGCCTGACAGCATAAAAACATGAATAGAATACAAAACAATACAGACATACCATACAAAGAATAAGATCAGTAAAATACTTTATAAACTGAGAATTTGCGAATGGCAGTAATGCTAACAGTGTTTACGTGTTGGCCAGGCTGGTCTCTGACTCGTCATACTGAAACTAATCTCTGGTTGAGATGGAGAAGGTTGCTTTTGTGTGGATTTCCTCTTTCAGAGGAAAGGTTAAAGCGATATGGTTTTCACCCGGGGATAAAACTTTATTGGTTGGAGAAGACACACAAACTCAAGCTCTCACAGGACCCACTCCCCCACCCTCTGTTTTGGAGCAGTTTCATACGCAACAACCCTTTTCCTCAGGAGGGTTGATGATTACTGTCCAGGGAGCGAGGCTATTTTCAGATCAATGCAAACCGCCTGTTTTCCTTGGTGAAATCCCATGTCACCAGCGGCTGAGTGGGTGGCAGCTTTGTTGACAGGCACATTTGCACCCACATATATCCTGTAAGCTAAAAGATGATCTCCAGGGGTGGAGGAATGAAGATGGCATTTTTGCGGGGTTTGTTGGGGTGTATCCCAGGCGGCTGGGTGGGTAACAGGATCGAAGAGAAGGGAATTGACACCTCTGCATATCACGTGAGATGATATATTACCTCGAGGGAAGGAAGGAGGGAATGTGGTATCTCTGAACAATGCTTTCGAGCCTGTGGAGATGAGAGTTGAGTTCTAAGGAACCTACACCTGGCCTTTAGATTGTGTCCTAATCCAGTTGGACCCAGCTCTGCCCTTATCTTAGGCGTCCAAGGACGTCCCTGATTGATGTGGAAAGGCAACAGACATCAGAGCAAAACCAGACCAAGCCAAGTTTAGCCTGCTTGTTCACACACACTATCTGTGAATCCAGTGTGCTCGCCTGTTTGTTTATCTGATTGTTTGTGGTCTTTTGCTCAGGCTTGTCGTCTGCCAGCCTCATGTTAGTGGCTGGCTAACACACATCACCTTTGAACCTTCTGGAATCCTGGAGGTAAAAAAAAAAACGGTACAGACTTTGGTCTCTATAAAGTGTGTCTAACCTAGATGAAGCTTTGAAAATGTTCAACCTGACTAGGAGGGGGTTTGTTCTGGCTGGTGTTGGGTGGCTGATGTCTTTTCTACACATTCCTGTGAAACACGCGCCTGTGAAGAGGAGAGCTCGCTCCGCCCAGTCCCTGGGTCACAAAGGAGCTTCATCCCAGCGCTGTAGTCAGGCTGACACGACACAAACACAGGTAATATGACCGAGCCTGCCAGCCACGCAGAGCCACTTCCTGAGGAACAGTGAAGCTAGCTCTTTTCTTTTTTAGGTCAGATTGTGCATTTGGTTCGTACGAATCTCTCGGCTATCGCTTCGATAATGTGTTGTTGCTTACCTGTGTGTGTGTGTGTGTGTGTGTGTGTGTGTGTGTGGCAGGGATGTGCTTGTTCACAGTAGTGTTGTGTTCTGGTCCAGCCCAGCTGTTTGATGTAGCAGACGGCTGGGCCGGTGGTGCAGAGGTGTGTTCATGTTGGGCTTTGTGGTCTCCGACGGAACAGAAACAGGCGGGTCACGTCAGCATGAGCCTGTTCTCATTACTTAGCAGGTGGGATTGAATCTGGTCTGAGTGTGTACGTGTGTGTGCGTGTGGATGTGTGTTTGATTGACAGGCCCTACCTTGCCACATTGGCTCGTCAGAAAGACAGACACTGCTATCTGGTTCTCTCTCTCACTCAGTCTCGCGCACACACACACACACACACACTGTTAGCAATTGAATTCCCCTCAGCCATGGCTTCCTTGATAACATTGTTGTGGTCAGAAATGTGATGACCCTGGTCGTACCAGGTGACCAGCCCTTTGATGTTGGTCTAGCCGTCACACGCTGCTAGGTGAGCTGTGAGGACCGTTCTAGAAGCTTCTCTTAAACCACCGCTATATTCACGCACGTCTGGTTGAAAGCTTGGCCTAAAGACAGGCCTGCAACCAGACAAGGATTATGGAGACTTGTTTATGATGATATCCTAACACGTTCCTCACACGAAAAAAACTGACTGGCTGGTTTAAGCCTGGTCTCTCTCTCTGTAACTGAAGGGAGTTAGCGCTGGTGTCGTGCTAATTCACAGACGCTAACATTTTGACCGCTTTATGGAGTTGGGTCTGTCTTCCGTCCGTCGAGTGAGTCAGTCATTATGTCAGTATGTATTCCTGACCCCTCCTACTGACCAGTCCTCTCTGCTGTCTCTCTCCCTGCCCAGGAGGCAGAGACAGGATTCGTCCCGAGCGTCCAAGACTTTGATAAGAAGTTAGCGGAGGCCGACGCCTACCTGCAGATCCTCATCGACCAGCTAAAGGTGAGGCCTGTGTGTGGGCTGGCTGCTCTGTGTGGCCCTGCACCCCCACCCACCCCCTGCACCCCCTACAGCCCCTACACCCCCTACACCCCCTACAGCCCCTACACCCCCTGCATCCCTGCACCCCCTGCATCCCTGCACACCCTGCACCCCCTACACCCCCTGCATCCCTACACCCCCTGCACCCCCTGCACCCCAGATCCCTCCACCATGTGAGACAGCTGGCCTCATCCCAGGACGTGGCCGCCTTGCAGCCCTAAAGCAGTGTAATATGACTGATGCTCGCTAGATGCCCAACCAAATATTTCCAAGTGTTTCATGTCGTTAACAAGGGCTCTGACATTTTCTAGAATCACCAAGCAAAGACCGTGTCACAGCAAACACATCCATCCCAGAATAACTGTGACTTGTCAGAGCGTCATTTGATAGCTCTGTTTAACCGAAACTGCTCCCCTGCTCATCCTTTGTCATTTTCTCTCTCTAACCTCCCTCCCTTCCTCTCTCCCCCTACCTCTCTGACCCCCTCCTTTCTCATGTGCTACAGCTCTTTGATGAGAAGCTCAAGGACTGCAAGGAGGATGAGTCACGCAGAGTGAGTAGCACCACCACCGTTCCAACCCCTATCTCTCTCTCTCTCTCTGTCTCTCTCTGTCTCTCTCTCTCCATCTCTCTGTCTCTTTCTCTCTCTCCATCTCTTGTCTCTCTCTCTCTCCATCTATGTCTCTCTCTCTGCCTCTCTCTCTGTGTCTCTCTGTCCATCTCTGTCTCTCTGCCTCTCTCTCTCTCTCTCTCTCTCTCTCTCTCTCTCTCTCTGTGTCTTTCTCTCTCTCTCTCTCTGTGTCTTTCTCTCTCTCCATCTCTGTCTCTGTCTCTCTCTCCATCTCTCTGTCTTTCTCCATCTCTCTGCCTCTCTCTCTCCATCTCTCTGCCTCTCTCTCTCCATCTCTCTGCCTCTCTCTCTCTCCATCTCTCTGCCTCTCTCTCTCCATCTCTCTGCCTCTCTCTCTCTGTCTCTCTGTCTCTCTCTCTCCTCCAGCTCTCCTGTCATTACTCTGCTACATCCCATCAATACAAGAGCTCCTTCTCTTGGATTGTCCTTCTCTGTGAATGCAGCTTCATTCCAGTGGTTTGGACAGGATGTCGCTGACCCTGCCTGTCTGAGTAGTTTGAGGAGACGCGTGGTGTGAGGAGGCCCATACACAGCCTGGTCAAGTTAACACGTCCATGCTGGAATTCAGTTCATGTTTGTTAGCTCGTTACATTCACCAGACTCATTGGCAGTGTGTTGGGCAGACAGCCAGTTAGCCCAAAGGCCTTTTGGGCTATCAATAACTGCAGCTGTGATGCACTTCACCACTGTATGCGTGTCTATGGGAGAGGTAGTTTTGGTTCTGGTCAGTGTAAGGTACATTTCCCCTCACAGTTTCAGAGTGACAGGAAGGTATTGTCATGTCTCAGTTCTCACTGTTAGAGATTAGAAGAAGTGACCTGCTAAGTTTCCAAACACAACAATGAAGTCGTTTGGCATGGTGAAATAAAGTCCTTTTACTTGTCGCAGTTGAAATAGTTCATATTCCTCTTTCATAGTTTAGTCTTTCTCATCTTGTGGTTCCTCACATTTTGTGTCGTAGGTGATAGGTCCACTGTTGTAATATTTCATTTCGAATTTTTTGTATATTCAATTTTTTCCAGAAAATTGAAGATTTGAAGGACACAACGTGTGTAAGTAGAAGCAAAAAATTTATTCATTGCGCAAAAATGTACACTACTGTTTAGATTTAGTTTCTGTTCAGTTCAAATGATGGTTTTAATGATGAGTTACACTTTCTAATTTCTCTCTCTCTCCTGTAGAGTATGGTAGAGTCCATTAAGCACTGTATTGTATTGCTGCAAATAGCCAAGGTAAGAAACTAAACACAGTTTATTTACTGTTGTGCATTGTTGTTCTGTGTGTAAACATCTGTGTTTGTTCCACTCCACCACGCCACTATCTTCCACTTCCTGTTGTTAGCTGTGCCAGCTAGTTAGCCCCCGCTAGCTAGTTACCCCCCGCCACCTAGCTAAGCCAACTGTGACCTGTCGTTCCCCTGGGCAGAGTACTCATTTCATCACATGCACATCCTGCTTCCTCAGATCAAGGGGTGTAACAGTTGCTTTCCGGTTCGTAGGGGGGACTTTACTAAGTTTGACAAACACTGCTTTTCTCAATGTTTCTGAGTATCAGTCAACTATCTGGTAGAAGGGTTAAGTGGTGAATGGTGTCTGTGAAAATGTTGAAGGCACAGTATGGTGTTAGTGGTCACGTAACAGCCCTTCCACTTTCACCTCAGAGCCAGACATGGTGTGTGCTTCTTAAAGAAGGCTGTCATTGGTTGCAAGTACTGTTGTCATAAACATATAGCCTTGAACCGTCCATAAGTAACGTTTTCTTTTCAAAATTTTAAGGATCAAAGTAACGAACAGCAACACGCGAACGGACTTATAGTAAGTTTGATATATCTCCCACCGTGAGGAAAAAAAAATCAACTTAATTCCTGTCCTTCTTCTCCGCTATAATTCACCTTCTGCTGTCGAAAAGAAGATCTATCTCACTTGTTTAGTGCATGCCATACCACTTTCTAGAAATATTTTCTCTTAAATAGTCTTCTCCTCTTCCTCGCCATCTCTCTGCCCCCTCCTGAAGGCAGTGAAGCCTCTGCTTTCCTGAAGTTATGCAATTCTGCTAAGAATTGTTCTTAACTTTTCTGTTGTCTTATAAAGATACAAAACAGAAGGTCTGCCATTCTCTGTTGTGTGTGTGTGTGTACGCTTCTGTTTTTGAGGAAGTATTTGTGTGTGTTACAAGTGTGTGTGTGTGTGTGTGTGTGTAGAGGCATGTTTGTGTGCGCGTGTGTATACAGGTGTGTATGAGTGAACGAGCAACAGAGCACTTAACCCTCCCCTCCCCCTGACTAATTCCTCATCGATCGCTGCTCACTGAACCATCAACAACTTCTAGATGTCTGGCCTGCAGCTTTTACTGTCCGTCTTCCTGCATCATGGATGTTTTATAAACTGCTCTGATCTGTTCTCCATTAGTGCTACTCAGGTATTAGCTAGCCATGTGCATAAACCATAGGTATTAGGATTTGCACATGCAGCCTAATACTTATCTATGAAAATTGCGTGCTAACCATGTCTGGTCAACTGCAGCGTTACTTAGCGTCACGTGCACGGGCACCTACAGACCTGTGTTGAATCTGAAATATTGGAGGTATGCTTGATTCACTTGAAGGGCCACCCAGACCAATGAAGCGTGCCCAGAAGTGAAACATCCTCATGCGAGGGGAGTCGAATCAAGAGCACCTGAAGTATTTTAGTTACTTCAACCCTGCCATTTAAAACCTATCCATTTCTAATCATGTCCAGCTTCCTCCTAGCATTAATTAGGAACGGCAGCCTTACTTTGCTAAGGCACGTGGATTGGGCTTGGGGGAGGAGGGAGGGGTGGAGTTAGGGAGGGAGGGGAGGGTGGAGTGAGTGAGGGAAGGGTGGAGGTAGGGACTGAGGGGTGGAAAGTGAACAGAGACTCTCTGTCGTAGATCCTCTCCCCTGATAGTGGTGCGTTTATTCAGATTTTTCACATGATCCCCCACAACACACATCCATCCCTGTGGTATCCGTCCGGTATCGGCTACGTTCCATAAAACTGAAGGAGAGACCATGAAAGGTACACACACCCGTTGGTCTGCAACGCTAAGCACTCACGTGTCTCATTCCTCTCAAATTATTTCTCACATCTCCCTGACAGCACAGGAGAACAAAGCCATCTGACTGAACGCAGTCGCCAGCAGACATTCCATCGTTCAGCCTTCCTTTATCTTACGGGAAATCTAGAACGCTCTGGAATGTCTGATCCAGAGTTCTAGAACACCCCTTCTCCTCCTCCTCCTTCTCAATCATCACCTGCATGTTCTTTTTCCTGTTGCATTCTGGGTCTGTGGAGGTATCCTGTGTGTGACCCCAGGCCTCCCTGTCTTTCAGGCACTCTGAAGGACAGATCTCAGAGGACTGGCTGTAGTAGGGGCTGAGCTGGAAACATCGATAACATCATACTAATGTGCTCAAACATTCTGTCTGATGTTCCGAACGGCGTATGGATCTATGACCCTGTTGCTGCCCACCCCAATCCAGTCTCTTAGTTCTGTTCCAGAGTTCTGTTCCAGAGTTCTGTTCCAGAGTTCTGTTCCAGAGTTCTGTTCCAGAGTTCTCGGAGGGTTCTAAACAGGCCTAGTGTCTGATTCAGCCGCTATCAGCCTGCCGTGCAGTGTTGTCAGAACAACATACTCTGGGTCAATAAGATCACGAATATGGTGTGTGTGTGTTTGTGTGCGCTTTGGAGTGTAAGTAGGGTCAGGCCACAGTTATATATAGCAGGGGTTATCCCATGGTTTTCATTCATGGCTCAATCCTAAAAAGACTATAGCGCTATCATTGGCCTCGATTCCCAATCTCTGTGGAAGGGAGTCAAGTTCTCAGATTTGCACAGTTGAGCGAGCAGTTCGCCTGTTAACTGATACAGTGCATCCTTTGCTGGGTTACAAGCTGCCTATCAAGATATTGTGACTATGTAGCAACGATATTGATTAAGTAAATGGGACTTGGTTATCTAGTTGTTCCTGGAAACAGTGGCGGAGGAAATTGATATTTTCAGGCCCTTTTCAATGTCCTGTACGTTGGAGATAGTGACATTTGAATCCAAATCTCTAAAACATGATCAGAATCTTTTACAGAACCTGAGGGGAGTCGTGTCGTCGCTGTATGCAGACTTGTATGCCGCATGTAGCCTGATTCCCTAGTTCTGACGTTCGAAGGCGGGAATCTGAAAATGTATAATGGTGTGTGTCTTGTTTTGTGCAGAGCACCATCAACCCAGTGGATGGGATCTTCCAGCCAGCTGTGGAAAACTCAGTAGTCAACACCGCCATGCCAACCCAGACCACACAACCCACAGGTAATCCACAATATCAGCTCACCTGTACCCCCATCCCAGACCACACTGAACAGGTAACTGTTGAGTTAAGCTGTAGCCTTACCAAGACCACACTAAACAGGTAACTGTTAGTTACGATGCTAAACGACGTTGTCGTTTTTCCAGGACAGCCACGGCTCCCCCTGCTGTCTGAATCAGTCACTGCAGCCTCCCCAGCAAGGTTCTCAGCCTCTCCTAATGTAGGCCGTGCTCATTTCAGGCTGCTGTACTCCATTAATAGCCTCTAAGAACCAGGTCCTCACACCCGGACCACTGTGACTGTCCTGGGGGGGTGGAGGAGGGGGGGTGGAGGAGGGGGAGGGGGGGGGGGACACTGACCTTAAATGGTCAGGTGGTTGTATGTTTTCTGTGGCTCAGATGACGCAGTTCATCAGACAGGTTTGTCAGGAACATCCTAACAGAGACCCTCCCCAAAGCACTGTGGCAGGTGCAGCTCTCTACGCTGTACAGCTGCCAAGGCAACAAGCAGCCATGTCATGTCACGATAAAGCGCGTGTGCGTGCGTGCGTGTGTGTCCCACAGACGGCTCGCAGGTGTGTAAAGCGGACCAGCGACCCTCCACACTGTCCGTGGGGCCCGTTGTCACGGTGATGGGCAGCCTGCAGACCCCCACTCCCAACAGCACAGGTCAGAGGTCATGTCATTCCCCCGGCTAATCCATTTCCAAGACGCATCGTGTGAGAAGGTTCTAGTGAGGGTCGCGAGTTTGTATAGAGCTGCATGCTGTGGTGTGGTGCAACAGGAAGGTTGAGGTTGAGGTTGAGGTTGAGGTTGAGGTTGGTGTGTGTGTGTGTGTGTGTGTGTGTGTGTGTGTGTGTGTGTGCGTGCGTGCGTGCGTGCGTGTGCGCTCTCGCTGATGCAGCAAAAAATAAGTGCTGTGCTGCGCAATCCAGAGTCAGAGTAGCGTACTGTACTTAGCCCTGTAGTGGAACTGATTAATGATATGGCTATAACTCTCAGACCAAACCAGGTCTTAGCCCACCCTGAACAGGATAGTGTGTGTGTGTGTGTGTGTGTGTGTGTGTGTGTGTGTGCGTGCGCTCTCTCGGCTTGCTGGCCGGCTGCAGTTCAGTCAAGCGGCTCTAAAGAGAGACGGTTGTTAGCTCTTCCCAGTGGCCACATGTTTGTAGGCTGTGTCAGATCATCTGCATGTTCAGCTGTGAACTCCAGCCCTCTCTCCTTAAACAATCTCTTTTTCTTCTCCATCGTTCTCCTCTCTATTTTTTTCTCCTCCTCACATTCATCTTTTTCTCTTCCCCCCCCCCCCTCTCTCTGACCTTTCTCACACTTCACCTCTGTCTCTCTCTCTCTCTCTCCCCCCCCCCTCTCCCTCAGGGAGTGGTCCGTCAGGCCCCAGTAGTGGGGGCGTGTCTCCCGCCCACATCCCCCTCCCCTCTCACTCAGTACCAGACTTCTCCTACTCCAGCAGCGAGGACGAGTTCTACGACGCAGACGAGTTCTACCAGAACACCACCTCCCCCAAACACTGCTTAGAGTGAGTACACCACCTCCCCCAAACACTGCTTAGAGTGAGTACACCACCTCCCCCAAACACTGCTTAGAGTGAGTACACCACCTCCCCCAAACACTGCTTAGTGAGTACACCACCTCCCCCAAACACTGCTTAGAGTGAGTACACCACCTCCCCCAAACACTGCTTAGTGAGTACACCACCTCCCCCAAACACTGCTTAGAGTGAGTACACCACCTCCCCCAAACACTGCTTAGAGTGAGTACACCACCTCCCCCAAACACTGCTTAGAGTGAGTACACCACCTCCCCCAAACACTGCTTAGAGTGAATACCGGCCGCCCGGCTGTGTGGACAGTCTGCACCCTGCACACTACGACGGAATTTAAAGCCGACTTCTCTTTCTCTGTCTCCATCACCCCTACCCTTCTCTCCCTTTTTTTTCCTCTATCTTGCTCTGTCTCTCCTCTCTCTGTCTCTCCCTCTCTCTCTCTGTCTCTCCTCTCTCTCTCTGTCTCTCCTCTCTCTCTCTGTCTCTCTCTGTCTCTCCTCTCTCTCTCTGTCTCTCTCTGTCTCTCCTCTCTCTCTCTGTCTCTCCTCTCTCTCTCTGTCTCTCCTCTCTCTCTCTGTCTCTCCTCTCTCGCTCTGTCTCTCCTCTCCCTCTCTCTCTTAGTCCCTCCAGGCATCCTGGTGCGTTGGGACACAACGATGCTTCTGGGAACCTGAAGCGACCAGACACCAATGAGTCCCTCAGTTCCTCCATGTCTAACGGCACCACTGACGCAGGTCCGACACACACCCTACACACACACACACACACACACACACGCACACAGATGTTTTTTTTCTGTTTTGCTATCTCTGAAGAACGTTGTGATGTGTGTGTGGTCCCCAGACCAGTTTGACAGCCATGATGACCCAGATGACGAGGGGGAGGGGGAGTCTGTGGAGGAGCACAAGAGTGTCATCATGCACCTGCTGTCACAGGTCCGCCTGGGCATGGACCTCACCAAGGTAACACACACACACACACACCGCTCACACACACACACACAAACACTGTCTCTGCTGAGTGCTGGGGGAGCTGGTCTGGATGTGTCTGTGTGGTCTCTCTGCAGGTGGTCCTCCCCACCTTCATCCTGGAGAGGAGGTCCTTGTTAGAGATGTACGCTGACTTCTTTGCACACCCCGATCTGTTTGTCAGGTGAGTTAACTCTGTCTTGAAAATAGAAAGAATAGTTGTATAAACGCACACAGCAAACATTTTTCTTTTGTCTTGTCTGCTAAATGACTAAATGTCTTCATTTGTTTTTGAACGGTTTTAAACAATCGCTTTAACCAAAATGACTTCAATCCCAGAGGAAGGATCTGTCAGTTAGCAGGGCTCCAGGCTTTGGCTGACCCTGTCTTCCTCTCCCCAGCATCGCGGAGCAGGAGGATGCCAGGGACCGCATGGTGCAGGTGGTCAAGTGGTACTTGTCAGCCTTCCACGCAGGCAGGAAGGGCTCTGTGGCCAAGAAGCCCTACAACCCCATCCTGGGAGAGGTGTTCCTCTGCCACTGGGACCTGCCTTGCGAGGCCAGCGAGCCCACGGTACCACACACACCTTCACACACACACACCTTCACACACACACACAAGCACCTTCACACAAGCACCTTCACACACACACACACTCCTTCACACACACACACAAGCACCTTCACACACACACACACTGCATACTCTGCATGTTGAGGCACAGAAGGGCAGTCGACACAGAACATTTTAAAATGTGTTTTGGTGTGCATGTCTCTCATGCTCTCCTCCTCCTCTCTCCTCTAGGAGCCAGTATCAGAAGGCCCAGTTCCCTGGTCTTCAGCCAACAGTGTGTGTTTTGTAGCAGAGCAGGTCTCTCATCACCCCCCGAGTGAGTGTGTCTCCCTCACACACACACACACACACACACACACACACACACACAGAGTTAGCACCGTCACACCCTAAATACTTTACTAAACACTCTTGCACTCTTTCCTCCACAGTCTCTGCATTCTACGCAGAGTGTTGCAGGAAGAAGATCCAGTTCAACGCCCACATCTGGACCAAGTCCAAGTTCCTGGGCATGTCCATCGGAGTCCACAACATAGGGCAGGGTGAGAGAGACAGAGGGAGAGAGAGAGAGAGAGAGAGAGAGAGAGAGGGAGGATCCCAGGGTTAGGCTGATGCTGTCATAGCAGCTTCTCATTACCCTGGGTTTGTCTCTATGACGTGGGAATGGTGGTGTGGTTGGATAAGGGCTGCTTGAACTCTATTCATTGAAAGCATTTTGGTACAGCCGTGTTAAGATGCCTTTGTAGAGGGGGAAAAAAAGGATTTATAGCACGGGAAACAAATGAATATATTTATTGTTGGAATAATTGTTAATACTCGTGTGTGCGTTTTTAGGCTGTGTGTCTTGTTTGGAACATGACGAACACTACATCCTCACCTTCCCCAATGGCTATGGCAGGTATGAGCTGTCTCCAACAATAACATTTCAAATATCCATGTGTCTGACTCGAGTGCATCTAATCTTCACTCCTGTCCCTCCCTCAGGTCCATCCTTACTGTGCCCTGGGTGGAGCTAGGGGGAGAATGCAACATCTCCTGCTCCAAGACTGGCTACAGCGCCAGCATCGTGTTCCACACCAAGCCTTTCTACGGAGGCAAGAAGCACAGGATCACCGCCGAGATCTTGTAAGTGTGGACGCGGGCCGTCTTCACACCCAGTCCAGAGGACTTAAAGTTCGGAGGGTTGGTCCTAACGATGGGCGTGGGGGATGTAGTGTTGCGTTGTCGTGTGTTAAGATTGTTTGTGTGTTGTCGTGAACAGCCCCCCTAACGATAAGAAGTCGTTCTGCTCCATCGAGGGTGAGTGGAACGGAGTCATGTACGCCAAGTGGGCATCAGGGGTGAGCTGCGTTCACAATAATAATTCTCAACCTGAATGTCTGGGTTTTGTCTCGTAAACTTACCCCGAAGAGCCTGAGGTCAGATGCTGGCTTTATAACCTTTGACCTTTGCCCTCCAGGAGAACTCCTTGTTCATCGACACTAAGAAGATGGGCCTCATCAAGAAGAAGGTTCGGAAGCTGGAGGACCAGCTGGTGTACGAGTCTCGCAGGTGAGGACAGAAGAAGAAGAACAAGCTTCATCCTCATAGGCTGTTTTCAGACCTGAGCCCAGCTTGCCCACCTCACACACACACACACACAGTGCTTTAAAGTAGCCAGTCACCGGTTTCCCCCATACCTGACCTTGACCCCTGCCTCCCTGCTCTCTGACCCCTCAGCATGTGGAAGGACGTGACCTTGAACCTGAAGCTGAAGGACATCGACGCGGCGACAGAAGCCAAGCACAGCCTGGAGGAGAGGCAGAGGGGAGAGGCCCGCGAGAGGAAAGAGAACGAACAGCAGTGGGAGACGAGGGTGAGTCTGCCTCACTACCCCAGACCCCAGGCTGCCTCATTACCCCAGGCTGCCTCACTACCCCAGGCTGCCTCACTACCCCAGGCTGTCTCACTACCCCAGGCTGTCTCACTACCCCAGGCTGCCTCACTACCCCACGCTGCCTCACTACCCCACGCTGCCTCACTACCCCACGCTGCCTCACTACCCCAGACTGCCTCACTACCTCAGACCCCAGGCTGCCTCACTACCTCAGACCCCAGGCTGCCTCACTACCTCAGACCCCAGGCTGCCTCACATCCCCAGGCTGCCTCACATCCCCAGACCCCAGGCTGCCTCACTACCCCAGGCTGCCTCACTACTTCAGACCCCAGGCTGCCTCACTACTTCAGACCCCAGGCTGCCTCACTACCTCAGACCCCAGGCTGCCTCACATTCCCAGGCTGCCTCACATCCCCAGACCCCAGGCTGCCTCACTACTTCAGACCCCAGGCTGCCTCACTACCTCAGACCCCAGGCTGCCTCACATCCCCAGGCTGCCTCACATCCCCAGGCTGCCTCACATCCCCAGGCTGCCTCACATCCCCAGACCCCAGGCTGCCTCTCTACCCCAGGCTGCCTCACTACCTCAGACCCCAGGCTGCCTCACATCCCCAGGCTGCTGGAGGAACGCAAGCCCTGTTTCCTATTGACCCAGGACAACTGGGATGCCTTACAGGAGTAGCCTGGATTACTTTCTCATGTTTACAGATTTTGATCAGTGATGTAAACAATGAGCGGTGGTCTTACCAGCAGGCCTTTCAGTTGAGCACGTTTGTAGATGAGCAGTCAGGTCTGTCTGTTCTGATGGAGGGGTGTAGTTAACATAGTTGATGCTTGTGTTTCTCTGCAGTTGTTCCACGAGGATGGAGAGTGCTGGGTCTACGACGATCCTCTTCTGAAGAGAATATCCTCCCAGAGGAACTGAGCTCACACACACACACACACACACATATTCACACACACACACACACACACACCACTGAGTCTTCATAAGAACTCTTTTGCAAACCACTTCTTATCCAAGCCTTGGAATGAATGACTGACCCAACATGTAAACGGCTTTGCATTTTTGAAGTTAGAAAAAAAAAGTGAATGAAATCAAGAGAAATGTTCAACGGTGAAAAAGAACCGTTTGACACCCCCCCCTCCCAGCAACCCTCACATCCACCACCTCTCCTCCTGCCCCCTTCAACCTGGACAACAAGTCAACAACTTACAGAGAAGAAGTCAATCTCTCTGTCTTCCTGCTGTTCCTGCCCCCAGGGCTCCAACACACCCTGCCTCGTCACTCTCACAGCACGAACCCTCTGGACGGAGGAGAAGGGGGATGTTCGGTTTGAACAAACCTCGACTAACAAACAATCCTAACAGCGCTCTACATCTCAGGTAAACGAGAGACCGAGGGAAGGGAAGCTGTTCCTCCCAGGGTTCCACTGCCTTGCGGTGGACACGGAATCACAAACAGGAGGGGGGGGGGGGGGGGACCTGGCTTGCCTACAACTAGCTACAACCGTTGTTTATATATAGATAACATATGATGATGAATATATATATAGATATATTCTCCTTTTTTATTTTCCTTCTAGCTCCTGTTTCTTTTCTGGCAATAGCTATGACATTTGGGAGAGTGAACTCTAAGCGATGGCGTCAGGAATGATCCAGCCTCCTTGTGACGTTGTGTTTCCCCGTCACCCTACTATAAGTTACCCCGCCAACTTTGTGTGTGTGTGTGTATTGAAGGACCAGAAGAAAAAGGCTGCATTCCACGGTTCCATTCTAGAACGTTCCTTCCTCCCCTTGTGCTCTCTGTGGTTCTCTCTCCTCCTCATCAAGGAGAGGAAGGAAGCGGAACCGAGTAAAGGGGAGGGATCTTGGAGTGGAGCGGATCGGGGGGGGGCGGGGATCCAAGATGTGGTGGTGTTTTGTCGAACACCCTCCTCTGCTGTGACATGTGTGAACGATAGTTTATTTGTTCTTTCTCACGATCGTTGGGTCACGATGCAAAGGAGCGTTTAAGGGGGCTTGATAAATAGGATGCTGCTACAGGAGGTGACGGTCCAGTGTGCTGGTTTGCTTTGCTCCAGTGGTGTCATTCAGTAGGAATAACACAGTACGCTGGTCAAACCTACTGTCTGCCTTCGGAAACGTTTCGCTCTTGACCTCTCATTTGCCCGGCAACATCATCTATATTCTAAATAAACTGTTTGCGAAGAGTTCCTGAAATATTTTTTTTTTTTCATTTTGAGTGTATGAACCAAAATGAGATGTAGTAGTGGATGGAGAATGTGAAAGATTGACATCTATTATGTTTGTTGGGGTCAAACTGTCAGATATAGTAATTTTCTCCTTTTTCCGGAAATCCTTTTATCAGTAATATGCAAGATTACGTAAAATAGATAAACATACATTGGTTTTGTTTGGGCAGGACCATGATGATGTAATGGGAGGGGGGGGGGGGGGTGTTAGAGGATCCCTTTGTACTGATAAAATGGCATATTCCTGGCGAATAAATGCACACAATGATTGCCTCTGATAAAAATGACATGTTCACTATAAACAGAATTGTAACAGTTGAATTCCGCATTCTATGTCTGAAGTAAACATGTTCTGAAATACGGAGACATTGCTGAGATTACAAACACAAAAGCCATTTATTTTCCATGTTATGTCTTTGTAAATTAATATTGAATTGAGGCCTTGCCATACATTTCAGTATCACTCAGTAGGCTATCGCTTCATAACAGAGCAATCAAAACAAAAATGTATTTTTTATTTCTTTGAAACATAACCATTGATTGTATCAAATCTCCATGTTTATCGATGCATAATATTAAATCATGAGTTTACCACAGTGTTCTGAAAGTTTGCGGTATTTACGTTCACGATGACTAAAAGAAAAACATGCAAACTGCACACAGAAAGGATCAGGGGGCAAACCCACCTTACCACCGAATATTGCCCCAACTGCCGGCCTGTATTGTAATGTTCGTTGTTTACAATAGAGTAGCATTTTTATTTTATTTTTCCGTTATAGTATATACAGATAAACAAGTAGAATAGATATAGTTTTTACAGTGGCGTTAATTCTTGACTCATTACAAACATGCAGCACTGTTATCGCTTTCTATGAAGGCCTTTATTTCATTCGGTAACAGACAAGGAAGGGTGTGGCCACAAGTTGTCTCCACCAATCCGGTCTATGCATACTGAGTCTCGGATCAGCCTCAAAGATACGATTTTTGTTCCCAGCTGCCATTGCGAGGACAGCTTTATAAAACCAGCGTCACCGTCTACCATCGGTCTCACTCCTATGGAACTTCATGAGGTATGGTTAGTTGACAACTTCGTATTTTAGCTAGCCAAATAGTTTTCTGAAACTTTGTACTATAGAACCATTCTGACAATTTAGGAAGCTATTCTGTTGAATGTGTTTAGCAATCAACTGTAGTTCGGATAAATACTTCTGAAATTGTGCGATTTACTAAATTGTTGTGAATTTTAGCTAGCTTAGCCACAGTAGTTAGCTAGCAGGCCCCTTCCACGTGTTGTGAAAGGGGCCGGTGCTTTTTTGACTCGCTAATGTGTCTGATCAGCAAACAATTAAAACTAGTTTATCGGTATGTAACGGGTTTCTTGCCTCTTGGGCCTTTTTGGCATGCTCTTTGAATGGGATGTATTAAGATGAACACCTACTAACAAAGGGAGAAGGGCCTGTCCCGCGTACACGTGATGAAATAAATGTTGGTAGGGACATCTGATTAAAATGAAGAAACGCCAACCATTCTGACATTGCGTGGGACAAACGTTGTATTGCTGCTTACAATATTTCACCACCTGAAAGTAACACATGTGACGTCTTTTGCAGGTATTCTTGATACTGCATTTGGACGCCCTGCGAGTTTTACCGTCATCAGGTACTGTAAATGTGCTTCGTTGTGTAAACGTAATAAATCGCAAGTGAAAGCTTTGGATGATTATTTAAGAGTAGTGGACAGATAAGATTTCTGAATTGATTACACTGAAGCTTTCACAGCCATTAGACTAGTCTCTTGAACATGAGGCAGATCTAAAGTACTTTAATTATTTTCAGGTGTATGAAGGCAGTGTCTCCAGGATGAAGATGCAGAATACTAAGGTATTTACACAAAAGGTTTCCCAATGTTAAACCCTTACACCCAATGTAGTCTACCTTGTGATTTCAAATTAAGCGTACATTGTCTAGGAGTTAGGATGACATTCCTGTGCTACAGTGATGACACTATTTGCTACTCTTGACGATTTTGGATGACGAAATCTGCAACCACCAATTGCATTTCTCTGAGGCACAACATTCTAGTTGTCTTCCAACTGACTAAGTCCATTTCCTGGCTAAATCCCCATTCTATCCTCCTTGCAGCTGCAGCAATCTGACAGCAGCTTCCATCTTGGCCCACATGTAGGTGAGTCGCTGACGGAACAGACTCCCACTTGCATTGTGCACTGTGAATGATGATTGTTTATATACAATGGGAATCTCTCTGAAAAAGGATGAAGAGTTTTGTTTTCCTGATTCAGTGCAGATGAGAACTGTCTTCTCCTATTCCTACCTGAACTTAAACTAACGACTGACTTCTCTTCCACAGGTGGACCCTCACCTGGGAAGGCACCCTGTGGTAAGGACCATGTCTCAGGCTTGGTGCTCTTACCTAAAGACCAGATGGCTTGGTGCTCTAACCTAAAGACCAGATGCAGTGATGACAGCATAGTTCAGCAGATACACCATGAAGAACAAACAGCATTTGTCTTTCGCTCCTATCTGACGCATCTGCTTTGAGATGTCAGACCTTCTGCTTATGACAATAAAGGTTTTAACTGCCTTTTTCTGTCGACGCCAGATTAAACGACCTCCAGGCTGACTTTACCGCTGACTTGAAAAGGTGAATGTCCAAGCTTTGAGGAGTGCTTGATGGTGATTACCAGTTTAGCTGACACAATGTGACAATCCTCAATTTAAGATGTTGTATTTGCAACCAACTCATCCTGCCTGTAATGATCCTCTTTTATAAAAGCGACAGACGTGGTCTTCTGAGCCTGGTCGTCCGCAGTGCCTCCTGAGATGCTTAAGGTACGTCATATTCTTGGAGGAATTGGATGAACATGAGATGTTATATGAAATCTTGACGTGATGCTATTGAATCAGGTCGCTGATCTCTTTGAGGATGCAAAACATTCTGATCAAGATTGTAGTCCCTACATGAATGAGCGGTTTCTTCCATATCACTTGGGTAATTTATTTTCTCTGCTTTCAGAAGCGTGGGAGGCGGCATTGTGTCTGAGTTCCCTGACCGTGTGGATCTCAAACCTCAACTCAGACCAGAGGTGTTGGGTCTGGGATGCCTTGTGTTTGCTCAAGTGTGGGGGAGTCCTTTTTCTTGTGCATGTTTGAGCCCATCAGGATGCAGTGATGTGTTCATTTCTGGTCTCCACCTCCCCTCTGGCCCATGTGATGAGAAGTAAACACTGACAAACCCGTGGAGTCTTGTTAATTAGCTCTAACTGATGTGGTCAGGAGTGACTTGTGTTAACCTCACGGCTTTAAAGTCCTTGTTCTGACGCTGTTTATTTTTGTAATTGGTAGGAAAAGCCCTGGGTTTGGTCTGGAAGGATGAGGGGTTTGATCCAGAGTAACGAGGTGAGAATGATTCAAATGCCAAAATGATTCAAAGGCTGATTTGTTTGGGTTCAGTGATGTTTTACAAATGTCTGACCTGAATAAAAATTGTGGACAGTTAATTTACTGAGTACCCTTACTTTTAAGAACACTTTGCATTTTAGCCTGTTGGTAACTAATTCTAACTTGTTCATCCATTCTCAGGTGGTTGGTGATCCAACCCAAGGTCCAGAAGTGCCGTGGTGACATCCTGAAACCTGGTTCCCTGAACACTAATGGATGATGAGGCAAGTTCTTCCCCACAGATCGTAGTGACGGGGATAAAGGTTTCACATATGGACCGGCCCTCTTGGTCCCTTTACGACCGGTGATGAAAAGATTCTGCCAAATGAATTAAGCTGATTATACTCTTAACCGTTCCATATATTTCTGAGGTTGTGCCAGTTCTGCAACTGAGATTTTGTTCCATGTTAGGCTTTTAATGTTGATTTTCTTGTAGGTGAGATGTCGCTATGGGAACGACGCTGATGGAATCATAAACTTCCAGGCAACAAGAGTTTGAACTGTCTGAAGGCGTCCGTTTGTGGCACATGCCACTCTGGTCATAATGCCAGTGAAATGAACACATGCAGAGGTGTCAACTGAAATGTTACATCCACATGTCATTTTCTTTGTAACCTACTAATAAACATTTTTCTAAATTCTCTTGTCTGGTTTTGGCTGTCGGTGTTATATCCTAAAGCAACTTTACTTGCTTCCTTAGTTACATATCTGTTTACTGTGATTGTATTTTAAACTCCTATGCATTCTAGCTTCCAAACGTTTAGTTACGTTTATGGTAACCTAGCAACAAGGTTGACCTTTTTCCTTTGTCGTATTAAGTTAAAATATTTAAAGCCATTTCATTTTCAGGGTGCAAGCCAAGGAAAATGTGCCTTATTGTAGAATAACCCATTGCTAGTACCATATACTTTGGAAATTCTCGTTCGTATATATTTTCATAAACATCATGGATTAGTGTCATCCCTCGATAAAAAAAAATATTGCACTGTTCAGGATGTGACGCCGGCAGACGAGGTAGAACTTCCTGTAATGGAAGCTGAAATGTAGAATTTTGGGACTGATGTGTCTGCCGGTGCTTAGACTTAAATGGGCAGAGTATTATAGACAGCTGCCACCATTTCTTTTTTTCCCGACAACGGTTATATTAACAGCATCTCTAATGTTGATGTTTTCGTTATTACCTTTCGTTTGGGTAGTTTCTGCAAAGGCAGACCTCTTTCAGTTTGATAAGATATCAAACGTTTCGACGTACTATTTTAATTATATTTATTGTAATATATGGGAGGGTGAGTGTCAACCTAATCAAGATGATACGACCCAACAAGGTATGTAACCATTTTTCGTTTAGGAAGTGGGACTAACTATTTTGTAGGAATTCTCGATTAATAGTCGCACCAGGCATGGTCTTTTGTTGTGGACATCTCGTTACAAATACTTTTCCTCTATACGATGGTCAGTCGATCTGGATATTGGGAGAATGGTTGTGCTTGCTGGGTAATGACATGGCAATGTGTGTTCTCCGTCGGTGCAGTTCCGACTAGAGACCTGTGGTCTGGGGTTCCCCAGTACTACATCAGCCTGCTGTCAGAGTGGTACTGCAGTCTGGGACGGTGCTGCGAGTCGGGGGACTGTCGGATAACTAACAACATCACAGGTATGCCTTTGTTATCCTGCAACACCTTGTTCTCGAACACAGGGCCCAGACTGGACCGGTTTGACTTTGACCGGTTCCCCAACAGCACTGTTCTATGTAAGACACGGTGTTCGTTCCTATTGTGTGCAGGTCTGGCTCAGGACATGCAGCAGAAGCTGCATGGGCAGCACTTGGCCCAGTCCGTGGTCCTGAAGGCTGTCCAGGGCTTCATCAACAACCCAGAGTCTAACAAGCCCTTGACCCTCTCCTTCCATGGCTGGTCCGGTACAGGGAAGAACTTTGTGGCCAGGATAATAGCTGACAACCTGTACCGCGATGGGGTGAAGAGCGAATGTGTCCGTTTGTTTATCGCCCCCTTCCACTTCCCACACGCCAGACTGGTGGAGACGTACAAGGTGAGGCTCAAGCCAGCTGGCACGAGGAGCATATAGGATTTGGACTTGCACACACAGATTCTGATTTGATTTCTATTGCCCAAGCATTGACACTATGGGTGGGAATCTTCTGGTACCTCTCGATTCGATTCTTGGGGTCACGAATCGATTGGCGCCGAAAATTGCTGCCAAGGTAGGCTCTCCTGCCAAAGTAAATTCCTTGTGTCCAAACTTTCATTTAAAATGAATTCCAAATTTGTTGCGATTTTTAATCAGTATATATATAAATTATATTAACATTTGTGAATCGATGTGAATCACTAGAAGTCTAAATCGCGATTCAAATGAAAATGGATTTCCCCCACCCCTAATTGACACCCATATTTTGAGACTGCTTCCTGCAGACTTCTGATCACTTCTTCCCGTGCTCAAATCTTTTATGGGATAATCGCAGTGTTACAAAGTCATACTGACGCCATAAATTAGATTTTACAATCTGATTGGGCTGTTGTGGGTTGATAGTGAACAGATAAAAGATCGAATAATGGTCAGTGTTGACATCAGTGTCCATAAAATACTTTAATTTAGTCACATTAATTTCAATAAATTACTTTTCATGTACACTTTGCATGTTTTGATCTAAAGTCCTGCCTCTCCCCCCCCCCCCCCCCACCTCTCACACAGGTCCAGCTGAGAGAGGCTATTAGAGATATGGTGCTGCGTTGTCCACAGACGCTCTTCATCTTCGACGAGGCAGAGAAGCTTCACCCAGGCCTGATAGACGCCATCAAGCCCTACATGGATCACTATGACAACGTGGACGGGGTCAGCTACCGCCGGGCCATCTTCCTGTTCCTCAGGTAAGACACCACCTCTGTTTCTCTGGACGTCCATCTTTGTCCTCCTATTTTCTCTCCTTCCTTTTCCACGTAAGACTGACGTAAGACATCAACTAAGAACCGGTGATGATCTCAGCGGCTGTGATGTCGTTTTCCTGTCTGCAGTAATATCGGTGGATCGACCATCAACGATGTAGCGTTGGACTTCTGGCATTCTGGTCAGAACCGGGAGGACATCGGGATGGAGGACATGGAACACCGTCTACGAGACGAAGCCATGGAGTCGCAAGGTGACTGCGCTGGTTTTAAAATCAATACGGTTTGTTTTGTGTTTTGACCCCATTAGAGTCTGCAGGATGAATACCTCTACTTGCTCTGTGGGTGCACAAGGCAGGGAGGAGTTTGCTTTGTAAATAGGATTCCTTCTCATACATTTTTTGTTGTTGTTGTCTTCTATGTACGCCAAAGCACATCGGTCAACCGTGGCCGTTTTTAAACATGCAAAATAAACATTCAGACTTCTTTTACCCAGGGGGCTTTGCCCAGAGCGAGCTGATGTCCGGCCACCTCATTGACTTCTTCGTCCCCTTCCTGCCTCTGGAGTACCGCCACGTCAAGCTGTGTGCCCAGGATGCCTACGCCGCCAGGGGCCTGGAGCCTGACGAGGGCACCCTGGATGAGGTGGCTAAGGCCATGCTCTACGTGCCCAAGGAGGAGAGGCTGTTCTCTGCCCAGGGCTGCAAGTCCATCCCCCAAAGGATCAACTTCTTCCTCCCATAGTGGAGTTTGGGGCTGGGGAGGGGAACTGGTTTGGGAAGCGGAGGATTGGTCTGGCAATGGGGCCAGGTTTTGCATCTCGGCCTGGACCCTGGACAAACCAGCAATAACACAACAACAACAAAAAAAGAACAAAAAGTGAGATTCGAGAGGCCAGCTGTGTGTATCCTAGAGACACAGTGCTTCTGTACCGAAGGAGAATGTGGCAGTGTGTGTCCATATCTCCCCACCTGCCACACACTACCAGCTACTGATGCCTGGACACGGCCTCACCTGTGAAGCCATGGTCAGTAGGACACCAGGAGAATGGAATCATATCCACCGTTGATTTGACATCCCAACAAAGTCTTCTCATTCATTCATTGGGCGCTTTGTTTTTTTGTTTTAAGTCGACTGTTGTTCCAGTGTATAGCTTGCAAGATATTTCACGTTATTTTGGCACTTTATTTTCTGGCACTGGGTTTGAAGCTAAAAATACTCTAAACTAAAAATAGGTTTTTTTATGTTATTGTGAAACTTAATCTGACTGGGATTAAATGTGGTATGAGATATGCAATAACTCTAAGTACTAAAAGTATTGAAGTGGATTTTGAACTGATGGGAAGTTTCTTGAGAAAAATGTGAACATTTTAACCACTTTTTAAAGGCTTAGCTCATTCATTTTTGTGAATTTAAATAATTAACTGTATATCTTAGTGTAAATTATAATTTATTTGTACTGGAGGATGTTACGTCTGTTAATTCTACATTTCCAAATGTTTTTACCATTGCATTTGTTGGTCAAGCTAATGACTAACTTTGGTTATTTGTCATAAGTTGTTATGCTATTCCCTTCAAAACCACTATCTGTTTCAATTACACTCGTTTATGATCATTCACCGTGTCACAGTGTGGTATTTATTAATGTGTGAATTACACAGCACTTACAACACTGCTTCAGTTATGTTCAATGTTTGTACAGTGTAATGCATAGATTCATTGTTGGAATGCTGCTTCAGCAATTTCTTCAACTTTCAAATCCTTCTTCGTTGTCAGTCTTTCAGCTACAGCCACCATTTAAACTTGTAAAAATATTGACAAAACCCTAAACATTTTTTTTGTAAATTCAGCTTTTTGATATCCAACTTTTTTCTATATCACTGATTATGTTTCATGAGTTTTTCAGACCATTTCTGAGAAGTACATAGGTATGTATGTGAGAGCCTAAAGTACTGACTGAAATACTAGGTGGAGAGGAGCTTCAGAATCTGGTTCCAAAAATATTTCTAGTTTGCCAGAAATGTTCACTTTTCATGCTTCATTTTAGTATCAATAGATAGGAAGTGTTGTGCTGGCCGTAGACAGTTGTCTGTGGAATCCAACAGACTTACACATTTGTTCAGAGCCCCACGAGAGCGAGACAAAGGCCAATTCTCCCCATAGAGTGGTCACAAATTTCTCAGAGAAAGCAGAAGGTACATGTTTTGAATCTGCAGGTAGAGTCGTGTTTCTGACTGCAGAGACGTATAAAGGACATCGTTAAAAGAGTCAGCTGAGTGATGAAAATCAAATAAAAGCTTTTAAAAAGTTACTGTTATTGATACTTTACTAATTATGGATATATATTTCCTAATTAATTTGTTTCAATTAAAAAGTTGAAATAAATTTGAAATTGAAAATTTGTACAGGATCTACCATAGAATTATTTAAAAAAATAACACTGTTGCAAACATTTGTTAGAACCAAGACCATGATTGATTAGTTAAGCCATGCTTGAGTTGTAATCGTTTGGGTTTATCTGAGAGAGAAAGAGAGAGACACAGAGAGAGAGATAGAGAGAGACTCCCTTTCACTCTTTCTTACACACACACTCAGTGAAACACACTGTCTATCACACTCATGACACATACACTCACTCACACACCTAAGAACCAATAAACTCACTAAGACACACGCTCCATAACACACTTTCTTACACGGTCTAATACACACTGTCACACACACTCAACTCACACTTCTCAAACACACACTTTAAAACACGCACATATGGAGACAACAGGCCTAAACAAGTTGTCTGCCTATGGTACAAACTTCATAAACACATCTTTAGACTTCAATATTATTGTAATACTGTCTGACTCTCCAACATGGGTTGGTAGATTGTTCCAGAGATAGGGGACCTTAGTGACAGCTTGCTTATCAGAACCACCTCAATGATGGCCGATTAGCTGGAAGAGTTAGGGTAAAGCGTTGCAGGAAATAGAAGAGATGTAGATTATGGAAGCTGCTGTTTCTGCCCTCAGCCCGCTCCCCAGTCAGAAGTCTTCTACAGCCCAGTGGAGACCCAGTCTGAGAGAGAGATGGTTCCTGTCCTGATGCTGGTGGTCATGTTCTGGAGCACAGGTTGTATCTGTACAGTCTAGGATACAGTACAGACATGGATTACTATATTTAAAACTGTCCTATACTGGTATAGACCTGTATTTGTGTATATGGTACTGTTCAATACTGGTATAGACCTGTATTAGTGTAAATAGTACTGTCCTATACTGGTATAGACCCTCGTAAATGTATTTTAGAAACACAAATGTGTTTTGTGGTAAAGTTACACTTTGTGAAAAGAAAAGAAATAAGTATATGAAACACATCTGTTGTTAATAAATAAATAAAACTCAAATATACTCTCTCGCACACTCTCTCACTGAAACACACTCACTCTCACACACACAAACTCTCTCACACACAAACACACACACACACACACTAACCTTCACATACACACCAATACACAAACACGACCATGGGCATTCTTACATACACACACACTAACCTTTTCTCACACGCACACACACACACTCAAAGACTACAATGGGCACTCACTCTCATACAAACACACACACTAAACCTCACACACAAACACTACTGAGGGCACTAACCCTCACACACACACTACCACAGGCACTCATACAGACTGAACACAGGACAGCATTAGCTACAGGGGCTGTTCCAGGCAGCACACAGCTACCTGCTAACAAGCTAACAAGTTCTTTACAACCAGGAGCTGTTTGTGTGTGACCAAAAATACTGGGCATCATAGAGGAAATCTGAATAGGATCTGAAAGAATCTATTCCTTCATGAATGATTGCACGTCTGGCCAGACCATAGCTATGGACGTTGTGGTAATAGAGCTGTCTTGTTCTGGTGTAGACATACAGTACTGGAAAGTCATGGTGAGGTTCTGTTCTACATTGTCTCCTCAGGTCTCCAGGATGAAGTCACTGATGAACCTCCAGGTTGGTAGAATATGCTACCATGGCAACTAACAGGCTGTTTAAGACACTACTGTTTTGAATTATGAAAGTACATGACCTAGTCTAGTGTCTGTGTGTCAGTCTAGGGAAACATGTTATGCTATGCTATGTTGGGGTTCAGGGTTAAAGGTCAGGGGTTGTTTCTGGACAGCACTGGACAGAGAGTCAGAGGACCTGACTGTCTCCTGTCTCTCCAGGTTCTGATTTGAGGCTGGAGGGAGGAGATGGTCGCTGTGCTGGCAGAGTGGAGCTTAAACACCAGGGACAGTGGAGGAGTGTGGGCTGGGAGTCTATCTGGGGCCTGAGAGCTGCAGCTGTAGTGTGCAGACAGCTGGACTGTGGCTCTGCTGTTTCAACAATATACACTTTTGATCTACGTCCTGCATGGATGTTTACATCTGGCTGTGTTGGGTCTGAGTCTGCACTGAGGGAGTGTGGAACAGTGGACAGGTCTTCCACTCCCTCTAACCCGGAGGTGACCTGCTCAGGTAATACACACATCATGTTGTTATATTCAGTTGATGATGTTGGCAGTCACACATTACTGAGTCTCAACCTGTCACAGTAGCTATCAGCACAATACACCAGATACATATTCACATTGTTTTAAGTGCTAATGAATGTTATCTAGACATACAGAATTCAAGGCTGCTATCTGTTTTTGTAACCATAGAGAAATAATATTGCCCTCATAAGCTCCTGTAATTTCATGACACGTGCCAAGAACCCTGATTGCATCTATGTGCGTCTTTATGGCATTTCTTCCTCCAGAGTCTGTGAGGCTTGTGGAGGGAGCTGGTCTGTGTTCTGGCAGAGTGGAGGTGAGGTCTGATCAGTCGTGGGTCTCAGTGTGTGAAGCTGACTTTGACAAGCTGGATGCAGAGGTGGTCTGTCGGGAGCTTGGCTGTGGGGTTCCTTCAGCCCTCCAGGGGGCGCTCTATGGAGAAGGGAAAGGTCCACTCTGGGATAAAGAGTTCCAGTGTGGAGGCACGGAATCCCGTCTCCTGGCCTGTGACACCTCAGACTCAGCTAGAAACACCTGCTCACCTTGTAATGCTGTTGGACTCACCTGCTCAGGTACTGGAAGAAGCAGTTTGTCTTTCCAAGATTAATGCAGTATTTTGTCAGGATACAGACAGTCAGAGGACCTGACTGTCTCCTGTTTTTCTCCAGAGCTAGATGATGTGAAGCTGGAGGGAGGAGATGGTCGCTGTGCTGGTGGAGTGAATGAAACACCAGGGAAAGTGGAGGGGAGTGAGCTTTTTGACTTTCTGGGACCTGGTAGTTGCAGCTGTAGTGTGTAGACAGCTGGACTGTGGCTCTGCTGTTTTAACAAGAGATACTGATGATAAGCATACTGTATGGATATTTATAGCTTACTGTGTTGGATCTGAGTCTGCACTGAGGGAGTGTGGAATAGTGGATCTAGGGGGAAACCTTTCCGCTTACCATACCATGGAGGTGACCTGAATCATGTAATGCATAGATTCATTGATTATACGTTTATGTTTCAAACAGTGGCTTTAAACGTGCCATAGGCCTGCACTTAAACTGGGTTTGGGGGGAAGAACATTTTTTTCAGTCTGGCAGCCAGTTGGTTTTATACGCTGGAAGTTAATTGCACTTGTAGTCAGATTCCTCCAGTGAATGTAACGCTTACTTTTGAAAAATAGATTGGAAATACATCAATTCAGTTACAAGGCGCTGCACGGAGCCGAGGCGTGCACCAAGTAAACGCGTGGTCTGCTCTTATTGGCCTGAACTAGTTGTTCGCTTCTATTTTAGGCCTTTGCCATTGGCTGATGGAACGCACTTTCCCTGCTAGACCGACTGTCCAATGAAAATCAGCCATCTGTTCGGAAGCGAGAGGAGAGTTCCTACAGCACATAGCGGCGTTTGATTCCTTATCATTTGAGGTCAGATTTAGAGAGGATCTGGTTTTGTTTGCTGTACCGCTAGTTGAAGTTCAATTAGATTTTTTCTCCATATTTATATACAAAAACAATTCTTAGTTTGTTAACCTTCGTTTTTCAGCGAGGGTGCCTGTTTTTCTGGCAACAATGACCTCTCTCTCGATGCTTTTGGTCGCCGCATCGGTCGCCTCAATACTTGCTGAATCTACTGTATATTTTCGTGAACAATTTGAAGATGGGGGTAAGTGATCTACAAAAGTCACACGTTAGATTTGATGGAAGTCTAATTGTTCGTTCTGAATACATAGATACTTTATATTATTTAGCTAATCACTTGATCACATTGCTAGAGCTAGCTTTTTGCTAGCATGCATGTAAGCTATGTCAAAGCATGGTCCAGATCTTGAGAGATGGCAATTTAGTGGCTTGCAAGTATGTATCCGAGTGTAGGGAGCACCGATCGATCTTTGAACGTATAGTGCTAGCACAATTTACTACATACCCCCCAAACCTCCTTTCCCTTCGTGCTCTCAGCCTTAACCGTCATCATTCCCCCTAACCCACACCCCACTAAAGGCCACCGGTCCCTGGCCCATACATCCAGTCTTTCTCCTGATAGCACTCAACTGATTGACAGCATATTTACATGTAAGCAAGACGTCTCCTTCTGTATTTTGATTTATTGATCTGTGGTCAGATGCCTGGAAGAGTCGCTGGTTGGAATCCAAACACAAGTCGGACTACGGGAACTTTGTCCTGAGCGCCGGGAAGTTCTATGGCGATGCAGAGAAAGATAAAGGTGAGTGAAAGTCAGTGATCGTCAAAGCGTACGATTAGCTTTCGGGGAGACGGGTGGAGATGTACGAAGCAGGCTTGGGTCTGGTGACGACGCCTTAACCTTGTCGTCCCCTTGTCAGGACTCCAGACCAGCCAGGACGCCCGATTCTACTCCTCCTCCGCCCGCTTTGACACCTTCAGCAACAAGGACCAGCCCCTGGTCATCCAGTTCACTGTCAAACACGAGCAGAGCATTGACTGCGGGGGTGGCTACATCAAACTGTTCCCCGGTGAGCTGGACCAGGAGGACATGCATGGGGATTCCACCTACAATATCATGTTCGGTAAGTGCCCGCAACATTTCCTAGTCAGTGTTGCCCCCCAAAAGATCTCACCAGAATATCGCTATTGACTCTCTGAAAACTCGCAAAAAGTCGCCAGATTATATAATGACGTCATGTATTGCGTCAAACTTTAGATCCGTAGATTTAGGCCTACTAAATTCGATTACAGATCTAACATAGCCTACTTTTATAAACATTGGGAACGCTACAACACTTAGGAAAACGTAACGTCATTCACAAATCAGTTACAGGTTATTTTTCCTGCTGCTGAACAACAAAAACGGAGATTCGCAAAGTAGCGGAAATGTCCCTAGATTTGTCACCAGTCGCTAGATAGCATTTTTTTCGCAAGGGCACGGGGAGGCGAAAAGTGGCTAAATCTAGCGGCAAAGTTGCAAAATTGGCAAAAGCCTTAAAATAAGTCCTGACATGTTGTAAATATCAGAGTCTGGTGTCTTTTTAAAGTGAACTCTAGCACACCTTGATGACCTTGAAAGGTTTAAAAAGAACGGAGAGATGTGATTTTCTTTACATGGTGTAGAGCAGGACCAGCCAGCTTCTGGAGAGCTACTGAAGGGGTTCACTCCAACTCAACTGAAGGGGTTCACTCCAATTTTATCTTATCAACCAGTCAGTTTATCAGAATAAGGTGTGTTTGACTAGGGTTGAGGAACAGGGATGGGCAACGTTGGTGTATAGCAATATACACATGTATGTACTATGTAATAGCAACGGAGGTATAGGTGCAAATGTCTCGTCTAATAGTTGTTGTGATGTTTAGTTATATTGATGCTTCTCCCCTCATTTTTTTGTGCCTTCTAAGATTGAATTCCTCTCTCTCCCTCTGTCTGTCTGTCTGTCTGTCTGTCTGTCTGTCTGTCTCTCCCTCTGTCTGTCTGTCTGTCTGTCTCTCCCTCTGTCTGTCAGGTCCTGACATCTGTGGGCCGGGCACCAAGAAGGTTCACGTGATCTTTAACTACAAAGGCAAGAACCACCTGATTAACAAAGACATCAGGTGCAAGGTGAGCGCAGGCAAAGGTCCGCTGTAACCCTTGACAACACACAGGCTCTTTATTCACTGTCATCAGTTCAGGGTGTTTATAGCAAACAGTAGAAATCCCTTTAGTCTCAACAATTCACACTGTCCCTTTTGTTTTTCACACGTGAGGAAATTCAGCAATGTTAAATGGTGCAGAACATAGGTGTTTGTTGTGGTTTTCCCCCTGGTATATTATCAGCTCCATCTTGTAGGTTTCCACACTTGTGGACAGCTTTCCTGATATCATTTCTCTTTCTCTCACTGTCCCCTCTCTCTCTCTTGCTCTCTCTCTCGTTCTCTCTCTCTGTCTCTCGCTCGCTCCAGGACGATGAGTACACTCACCTGTACACGTTGGTGGTGAACCCTGACAACACGTACGAAGTGAAGATCGACAACAAGAAGGTGGAGTCTGGCTCTCTGGAGGAGGACTGGGACCTCCTGCCCCAGAAGAAGATCAAGGACCCCGATGCTACCAAGCCCTCAGACTGGGATGACAGGGAGAGGATAGACGACCCCGAGGACACAAAGCCCGAGGTGGGTTTGGATCCAGGCACTTTCTCTGCTTCTCTGCCCACTCATCAACTCCCAGTCTTTCTTCTTCGGTGTCTGCATCTTCAAATAATAATGCATTTCAGTCACTGCTCTAATGGATTGCACAGTTTTTTTTTTTTTTTTTTTTCATATACCCAACTATAAATCTAAAAGGAATAGTTAATAGCAAAAGCGTTCTCTTTTAGCTTTTATGAATCATGTCCGCTCCATAGATTATGATACAGAAACGTAAGTCATTGGTAAACCTGTGTGTGTTCCCTCTGCAGGACTGGGATAAGGCTGAGAACATCCCGGACCCTGATGCCAAGAAGCCGGAGGACTGGGATGAGGAGATGGACGGGGAGTGGGAGCCGCCCATGGTCTCCAACCCCGACTACAAGGTAGACCTCCCCTCCGCAGCACCATCACTCACCATCCTGGAGAATCACCGTTCTGCACCCAGTGTTGGGAACGTGGTGAACCAAGCATCGGAACTCCGTGACTCTTATTTTGACTCCAAACTAACCACTGGGTCATGCCTGATCTAGTCAATAGCTACCCTTCACACACGCGTTCTTCCAGTGGAAAACTCTCTACGTGTTTCACCCTTCTCTCCAGGGAGAATGGAAGCCCAAACAAATGGACAACCCTGCCTTCAAAGGGAAGTGGGTCCACCCAGAGATAGACAACCCAGAGTACACTGCGGACGCGGAGATCTACAAATATGACAGCATCGGCGTGATCGGTCTGGACCTGTGGCAGGTAGGCTCACTGGCTCCTGCACGGCCCTGGCTCGGCCAAGCTTCAGAAACACGTCTGTTGTGTTACATTAACGCACATGGCACACCTCCTTTAAACCTCATACTGACAATATTTTCACATCACTACACAAACTGTACAACTCTTCATTTAGTTAAGTAACATTTTATAATATTCTTTATTTGAATAATTTTGTATTGTACATTTGTTTTCTATTTATGTCTTTTACTTACAGTACTTTTAAAATCTTTCTTTATCTTTCAACTTGCAAAGTTTATTGTTATGTACCAAACCAACCTACCCAAGCAAGTTCCTCGTATGTGAAAACTTGCTTGACAATAAACCGGATTCTGCTTTTGAGAAACAAAAAGCTGAGTCATTGCTTAAGCTTTGTTCACAGCATCGGCCACTCAAGGCTTTTGTCAACAGCTTTCCAGTAATGGCTAGGTTCCTGTTGGTGATTCTCTAAACTTCTTAACTCAAATCTTACATGGTTTTGTCACTTTAAAGCTAATGTAATCTGTTTCATGCTCCTTTCATGGGACAGGTGAAGTCAGGCACCATCTTTGACAACTTCCTCATCACCAATGACCCTCAGCTGGCGGAGGAGGTGGGAAACGAAACCTGGGGGTCAACTAAGGTGAGCATGCACTCTCTTCCTGCTTCTAGGGTCACAGGTCAAAGTCTCCTCTATGCCCCTTTCATGACCTCATCTCTGTAACACCTTCTCAGGACTCGGAGAAGAACATGAAGGAGAGCCAGGACGAGGAGGAGCGGAAGAAACGCGACGACGAGGAGAAGACCAGAAAGGAGGAGGTGAAGGAGGAAGACGAGGAGGAGGAAGAAAAGGAGGAGGAGGAAGACGAGGAGGAGGAGGAAGATGAGGAGCAGGAAGAGGAGGAGGAGGAGGAGGAGGAAGATACAGACTCTAAACTCAAGGATGAGTTATAAACTTCAAGTTGGATGGGACATATTGAGAAGGAGCCTTTGTGTCTCCTAAGAACAAGATGGAGGCGGGATTGGCTGGACTTTTCCTTCATGATAGAAGCTGACCATTAGCATGTAGTGAAGCTGTCTATGTGGGGCAGGGCAGGGTAGGGGGGGGGGGGGGGGGGTGGTGGTTTTGGTTTAAACGAGTCAGGTGGGCTAGAACGATGACTACAGACTACAGTACTAGTTTGATCCGTTTTCATGTGCGATTATCAAACTACGGGAATTCTGTTAATGTTAAGATATCTAGACCAGGAGAACCAGGTATCTCAAGCTGATTAAATGTGGACCCATTTGTTTATGGTTAAGAGGTACAGTTTTGTTACTAAACTGAAATGTCATCGCTGATCAAACTGCAAAGTCACTGACTGAGCATCTTCCTCATTCACTTGTACCTCATCTTGTGTTCTTTGTGTGTCTGCTTATTTTGTGACAGTTGGATGTGAGAGTTGTCTACTCAACTTCCCTCCAGACACCTACGTATCTCTTGATATGTTAAATAAACACAATCCATTTAGTCTTGCCGATACAAAAATGGGGCTACGGCTTTCCTGTCATAATCGGTCTCCTAATATGCTGACTCCTCATTTAATAGACTTCACCTCACTTACCTCCATTGTGCTTTATAATCTAACTTTTGTCTCCTTTCTTGAAAATCCATGTTTTCTGTGTCATAAAAGCACCAGTCAATCTCACTTTTGGATACAGAGATCTAAGATACTTGGAGGAAAAGACCCCAGCTGTAGATATACTCATGTTGTTTGTTGTGAAGTCCTGCCGTGTTGACAGGATAAATTAACCTGCTTCCTCTGATCACAAATGACATTGTTTCTGCACTGCTGTACCCTGAAGGCCTGCCCCAAATTCATCACAGGAAGTTGGTCCTTTTAAAAGATCTGTTTTGTACTCTGTAATGTACTGAATGAGAAAGGATGTTATTGTTTTGTGTGTGGACAAGATGCGTCCTAACATGGTTTACTGTCCAATTAAAATCAAGAAAGGAAAATGTCTGGCTGTTTTATTGTCAACAACAAAAGTCTGTTTTTTGCACTCATTGGATGCATGGCATTAAACACGTGAGAAGGGGATATAGGTATTGACCCTCTGTGTGAAGGAATCTGTTAATATGTGCAGTGAAAGCAAAGTTGGAAGTTTTATCTCTGGAGAGTATATATAACCCAGGTTTTATGTGGATCTTGATGATTCAGTAAACATCACTGCACTGGATGAAATTTGGTCCCAAATGAAAATATAAATAACATATTTATAAATGTAAGGTTATAGTCTTAGCGTGCAACATTCCCTTCCATAAACCACAACACATTTTATTCTCCACACTGCAGAGGCCGAATAGATCGATCCGATCCGTATGAAGAAGTCCACTACCGTGGTTTAAACGGTCTCCGCTATATGCCCAACGCAAAGCGGAATGAGGCAGTGGGAATAGCAACGCTATGGCTGCCAGTCTCTCTCTGACTCAGGTAACCCTGTCTTTAAACTTGTACCTAACGTCTCAGAATATCTGTCTCCACTCTCCGTATTGAACATGAGCATTGTTAGACTACTCATGAATTTGGGTGTATAAAAACGGGCGCCTTCCGGTGTCTTTTCCACTCTCTTTTGAAGTTGTCCGCAGCTAGCTCTGACTGGGAAAAGTTTCTGGCTAATCTCTTTGGGGACTGCGAAAGGGCGTAGCTAGCTAGCTAGCTAGCTATCTCTCTATGTATCTGGCTCTCTGCTACTTGGTATCATTTTTAAAACGGTTGAGATGGCTTCGATTCATAACTTTTACTAAATTTCTTCTGGCAATTTTTTTATTTATTTCGCCATATTCTGAATAATACTTTCCACTAACATGAACGTGAACTCGGTCAGTGAAAGTCTCCGTTCTACTACTTGTACGGCATGTGTATTATTGTCATCCAGTTTGGTTTAGGTCTGTCAAAATCGCTTTACTAACTTGCTGGCCTGCTGTCTCACATACAAGTAACACTAAATGATGTAGCTAGCCAGCCAATGTTGATAATCATCCTGCGTATTAATATTAGCGAGCTAGTCTAGCAAGCTAAATGGCTAGCTTACCGCACAACCCAGTGAATAATTGTCATTAGGAAGGGACCATGTTGACTGGCCGGGTTAATGTGTGGCTGATAGTGACCTTTGACGATGAAGGTAATAGCTTAAATGCTTGTTTGCTCTTTCAGTTGCGTTTTTTACGTATACAGTACATTGTTTTGTTGGAGACAACAAACTAGCATGGCTTACTGCTTTTTAATTGTAAGAAGAGGAAGCATCACTTTTAGTTACAAAACTGTCAGGCAGCTTATAGACTTAGTTGCCAAGTTTGGTAGAAATATAGAAAATGCGTTGTACCCACTCAATTTTAAAGCAAATGCCTGATTAAGAAAACACATCAAGATAGTTTGATAATGTTAGCTCTACACTAATTGGCATTTGTTACCAAGTTCATCAGTTTGTTAATAAGTAACAAAACCTGTAACCGAAGCCACCGTTCAAGACTCACACAGAAGTTTCAACCTGCAAGTGTTATGGATACCGACACACACACACACACACACACACACACACACACACACACACACACACACACACACACACACACACACACACACACAGTGGTTTACAGTGGCATCATCCATGTGCGGTTTGTTTGTGTGGTGCAGGTGTCTTGTGCAGTTATGTAATAGTTGTTGGTGCTGGCGTTTTCTTAGTAGCAGGTGGAGTTTTCATAGACAAGGAGAATGGTGCTGACTAGTAAATTTGGGGCAAAGTCATGATTTTATTCAGAGAAGGCTCATCGAAACCAGGGTGCATCTCGCAGGAAAACGTTATAATAAAAACATTCAGACCAGTATAATACAGTCAGTACAGTAGCTATATGCTGCTAGCTTGCTCTGTGAAGAGAGTGATCGGGGAGTGTTTGCAATGCACTGGACACAAAGCTTCAGTGTTTTGGCCGCCAACAGTTCCAGGCACACACTTTTTTGTTTGCGATAGAAAATGGGGAGGCCTCGCTGGGACAGACAAGCTGAGGCCAACATGTGTAAATAATGATCAGATTATGAATCAGCCATTGACCGCTCTCAACTGGCAATGTCAGTCTTCACGTTCCTGATCCGGATCTAATCGCGTTCGTTTAGTGAATCTGCACGCGGCATAGTGTAGCCTGTGTCCGCTGTTTGTTTTTCGTTTCATCTCACCCAGCATCTTTTGTTGTCGTGGAGGGTGAATCTGTGGTGAGGTGGAGGCAGGATGAGGGTGTGCTACCAGCTGTTAGCTGCGGGGCCACTCCTTCACGAGGGCCCTGGAAGCCACAGGATGTGTGTCAGGAAGCCTGTGGCGTGGGCCAGATCAGCAGAAAGCGTCTGTCCCCTGTCATTGCGCAAACACACACAGACACTTTGCTAACTTTATTACGTTATACTCTAGACAAGATGCAGCTTGCACAACGGAAACAGGAAATATGGGATATTAACAGTTCTTTCATATTGTTATGGTCAGATTAGTGAATAAATGTCTGTTGTTCTGTCCAGACAGATTCAGGGACCTGTCTTGTCTCTCGTTCTTCCCAGTAAAAGGATTATTAGACGGCATCCCATTTATATGAACCAGGGTACTTACTTTTGCCTTTGGTTGTGTTTTTCCTCAATCCACAAAGTCCTGTGTCATATTAATGTAATTTCTTTCAGTACCCTTATTCTTTGGAAAACAAACACATTCCTTCGAATGTTGTTCTAGATGCTGCTGTTCCTGCAAGGGACTTTACAATGCCTGGCAGAATAGAATTACAAGCATTGAGAGACAAGACACACTGAGGAATGCTCCAGAGTAAACATATTGATTTGAATACGTTTGCCTCTCCCGTCTTTAATGAATCACCCCAGGTTGTTGGCAGCTGCGGCAGGCAGACAGACAGACAGACAGGCAGACAGGCAGGCAGACAGACAGGCAGACAGGCAGACAGGCAGACAGGCAGACAGGCAGGCAGGCAGGCAGGCAGGCAGGCAGGCAGGCAGGCAGGCAGGCAGGCAGGCAGGCAGGCAGGCAGGCAGGCCAGGCCACCGGGACACCGGGACACCGGGACACCAGACTTCCAGCTTGGCTGGGAGAGTGGCTGGTCTTGTGTGCTCCAGGCTGGTCTAGCTTGGCTGGGAGAGTGGCTGGTCTTGTGTGCTCCAGGCTGGTCTAGCTTGGCTGGGAGAGTGGCTGGTCTTGTGTGCTCCAGGCTGGTCTAGCTTGGCTGGGAGAGTGGCTGGTCTTGTCTGCTCCAGGCTGGTCTCTTTTTTGGAACAGAGAATTCTCAATGAAACGGAAATGTCAATGAATCCCCTGTACAAAGGATTATACTAAATAGTACACCTTACATTATACTGGATAGTTAATTATAGAATTTTAAATGATTGGTCACCTCAACAGCAAGCTATTGATGCATTTAAGATGCTTAGTTTTTTTATACAATACTGGCTCAACAACAACACTTGTGACCAAAGCAAGTAAAAATGCAGTCTTAATGGCACGATGCATAATGCATTAAAACAGGAAGTATCTCTTCCTGATGGGCTGCGGAGACCGTCCAATAATATTGCCTCCGTGTGATCGCTCTCTAATGCAGAATATCTTTCTCACCCCACAGCTCTCCAGTGGAAATCCTGTCTATGACAAATACTATCGACAGGTAAGACCCTTCCCATCTCAGTAGGACGACCACACCATGAACTGTGTGTTATTTTGGCTGGGAGGTGAGACAGAGACGGAGTTGAGGCCAACAAGACACAGAGACAGATATTGTGTTGTGTGAGAGGGAGACACAGAGAGATGCAGTGCAGTAAATGCTACTAGCTGCAGATCTCCAGTCTGCAGGCGGCTGTAGTGGTTACGGCACACAGTTACAGTGTCTAGTCAGTGTGCGACACCTCCGAGAGGCTTCTCAACGCTCTGAATTAATGATGATCCTCTCTCTCTTCCTGCCCGCTGCCCATGACAGCCTTTCTAGCTAGCTGCTTCAACTGACAGGGCTGGGTAACATGGTTGGATGCTGTGCAGGCAAATATGCCTTAAAGTTGTGTTATTTGAAGTGAGAACTAGCTTTGAATGCAGTATTTATGGTTTAGTCCTCCATCGATGTCACACACACAGTTAAATAGGCTGCAGTGCTTCAATTCGAGGCTTAAGCTGCTGTTTATGTCCAATGTACCGCCCCCTTTGAGTTAGTAGGTAAGAATATGTTGTCTCAGCAGAATGTATTACTGTTATTTTTATATCCATTATATACCAACTATAATGGCTATACCTGTGTGAGCGAGATAAGCTGTGTGGTGTTTAGGCTGTGTGTGACGTCCTGTGTTTGGTGTCCAGGCTGTGTGTGACGTCCTGTGTGTGACGTCCTGTGTGTGACGTCCTGTGTGTGACTTCCTGTGTGTGACGTCCTGTGTGTGACGTCCAGGCTGTGTGTGGTGTCCAGGCTGTGTGAGGTGTCCAGGCTGTGTGAGGTGTCCAGGCTGTGTGAGGTGTCCAGGCTGTGTGAGGTGTCCAGGCTGTGTGAGGTGTCCAGGCTGTGTGAGGTGTCCAGGCTGTGTGAGGTGTCCAGGCTGTGTGAGGTGTCCTGGCTGTGTGTGACGTCCTGTGTGTGGTGTCCTGGCTGTGTGTGACGTCCAGGCTGTGTGAGGTGTCCAGGCTGTGTGAGGTGTCCTGGCTGTGTGAGGTGTCCAGGCTGTGTGAGGTGTCCAGGCTGTGTGAGGTGTCCAGGCTGTGTGAGGTGTCCAGGCTGTGTGTGACGTCCAGGCTGTGTGAGGTGTCCAGGCTGTGTGAGGTGTCCTGGCTGTGTGAGGTGTCCAGGCTGTGTGAGGCGTCCTGGCTGTGTGAGGTGTCCTGGCTGTGTGAGGTGTCCAGGCTGTGTGAGGTGTCCAGGCTGTGTGTGACGTCCTGTGTCTCTGTCTCAGGTGGACCCCTCAGGCAGTGGCCAGGTGGCAGCTGCAGATGCTGCCTTGTTCCTCAAGAGGTCTGGCCTGGCCGACCTGGTCCTGGGCAAGGTAGCTTCACGGGCTGGGAAACCAGCCACCCTGCCAGGGACCGCATGTACACAGATCTGTCCTTAAAAAATACAAATACAAAATCTGTAGTTTCAAACACTGTTTGTGCAACGGTGTGAATGTTAGTCTTAACGCTGACAGATATAATCTTTTTTGTCAAAAATGTCATACCATTTTTTTTCTCTTTGTCTTTTGGCCACCGTGTCACCATTATCACATTGACTGTTTTTTATTTTAGTCTGTTTGTTTACCTGCTATCTTGCTGATGATGTGATTCAAAAAGTGTTGGAAGTACGTAACTCTCTCCGTTTGCATAGATCTGGGATTTGGCAGATTCTGAACGCAAGGGCTGTCTCAACAAACAGGTACATTTACCTCATAAATCAACACAAAACACCAAACGAAACACCCACTTCTTAACAAAATTACATAGTTTTGAGATCTTGCAGTGATTGTTACTGTGCCTCGATGTGTTTACGCCCCTCAGCAATTCTTCATTGCCTTGCGGTTGGTGGCCTGCGCTCAGAACGGCCTGGAGGTGGCGCTAAAGAACCTCAACCAGAAGGGAGTTCCTCCCCCGAAGTTTGTGAGTGCAGACAGACAGGACTGTCCTCTGTCAAAACAATTAGCTCCCAGTGTTGATGTTATTCAAGAAGCTCCAACACAACAATCACTGACTGATTCACTGAGCTGTGCAAAGTGTAGCCAACAAGAATCTTTACGTTGTAAAAGCCTGTGGATTCATGTTCATGTGTGAAGTGTGCCGGTGGATCTGATTGAGTGTCCCTGCTCTGCCTTCAGCATGACCCCAGCAGCCCACTGCTTCCTGGAGGCGTGGTCACCGACAGTCCCTGGGTCGTCAAGGTGAGCCGCTCACCTGGTTCCATCCGTTAAATCAGGTGCACCTCAGACGTAACCAATCATTCCGGATCCAACGTCAGCATTAAGGGCGCCATCGGCCAACAAACCCTACCTTTCCTGACACAATGACTGGAATAGTTCTTCTTTGTGCCTCTGCGTAGCGATGCATCACTCGCCCCCTGCCTCTCTGACTATAATAACCCGCCCAGGCCTGGGAAGCAGATCTAATCAATAGTTCTCATCCAACACACCGGCTGTGTCCACAGGCAGAGGAGAAGCTCAAGTTCGATGCCATCTTTGACAGCCTGTCACCAGCAGGGGGCATGCTCTCAGGGGACAAGGTTAAACCTGTGCTGCTCAACTCCAAACTGCCAGTCGACATCCTGGGACGGGTAAGCAAACCTCTGCTCTGTGTGTGTGTGTGTCTGTGTGTGTGTCTACGGATGGTTATTGTTTGTTAATGTTGATGGTTCAGTTGATGACGGAACTGTGTGTGTGTGTGTGTGTGTGTGTGTTGCAGGTCTGGGAGCTTAGTGATCTTGACAGAGATGGAATGCTTGACAGAGATGAGTTTGCTGTGGTAAGAACGCTCTCGTCAGCACTTACCTGAGAGATCTTACTGAAACTGTAGTCGATATCTGCCAAATCAAGGTCGGTGTAAATTAACAGACTTCCATTTATAACAAGCTAATGGTGCCCTTGTTTGTATTTAAATTCCCTTGAAGCTTGCATTTATGTTTTCTCAAGGTTTGTTCACCATCGGGAATACTCTTTTAAAACTTGTCTGTTATGTTCATCTGCTGCCGTTGTATGCTGTGTCTATCAAGGTCTTGAATTTACATTTAGTCATTTTTGACTAACTGAATCACACGAGGTGCTAAGGTTGCTAAGGTTGAGCTGTAGCTTTGCGTTCTGGGAGATGTTTATCACATCGGCACATGTGTTTTGCTTGTGTAACGTCCAGATGTTTGTAGCTGAGCAGACGGCCCAGCTTGTTGGCTGTCCTGGGTGTCACATATGGGAAACGTCTGTCTGTTGTAACGTGGATGAAACTTGACAAAGAACTCGGAGCTCAAAGGCACACCCTGCCTGTCGACCTAGTTGTTTGGAAATGCATCGAACATGCTTGCTTCTGCCGTTGCAGACATGATTTAACATAGTTGTTTTCCCTGTGTCCCCCAGGCCATGTACCTGGTCTACAGAGCCCTAGAGGGGGAGCCCGTCCCTATGTCCCTGCCCCCACCCCTCGTCCCCCCCTCCAAGAGGAAGAAAGCCTCCGTGCCCCCCGCCGTGCCCCCCGTGGTGCCCCCCGTCATGCCCCTCCTGCCCTCACCCCCCTCCGTCAAAGACCGCTCTTCCCACGGGGGGACCAAGACCCTGCCTGCGCCCCCCAAGCCTGCTGCCACCTCGGTGGGTACCAGCCTGACCCTGCCCCCCAAGGCTCCAGTCCCCTCGGTAGGTACAGTGGCCTACGACACTGTTGGCGTAACTTGGATGAAGTCCTCCTTCCTGGTTTCCTACCCTCTCCTGTCCACATTCGTTTCCTATTTCCTACTCAGTCTCAGGGGAGGGGTGTGAACATAGACTTTTATGAACCTGACCCTCACTTTGCCCTCTAGAGTCACCTCTCCCATCTTGCTATAAATCCCAGTGTTCCTACTCTCCTCTCCTCACTGTCGTTTTATATTATATTATATATTGTATTGGTACTGTTGAAATTGCACTCATGGCTACAGTGACTCACCTCCCTGTGTCCATATTGATCTCCCATCTGTCTGCTGTCTGTTCACTTATCCGGGTTCCTCTCGTCTCCTTCTCCTGTTTGGGTGTCCCCTCTCCTCCACCTCCTCACCCCCTCTCCTCCACCTCCTCACCCCCTCTCCTCCGCCCCCTCTCCTCCACCTCCTCACCCCCTCTCCTCCGCCCCCTCTCCACCACCTCCTCACCCCCTCTCCTCCACCCCCTCTCCTCCACCCCCCTCTCCTCCTCTCCTCTGCCCCTTGCCTCTCTGCAGTGGGTGGTGTCGCCGGCAGACAAGCTCAAGTACGACGAGGTGTTCGCCAAGACGGATGGGGACATGGATGGGTTGGTGTCGGGGCCCGAGGTGCGAGACATCTTCCTGAAGACGGGCCTCCCCTCCGCCACGCTCGCACGCATCTGGTGAGGCTCTGGGCCCTGGTGAGGCTCTGGGCCCCCCCGCTTCTGAGGGGCCCCCGACTGGACACCCCGGGGGCTGCAGTCCCAGTAGGGCCCGCTCTTTCCAGGATGTGCTTATTTAAGCTCCAGGCCTACCAATTGTACTCTATTGATTTTCCCCTGTCAGAAATCATTGATCGTTTATGTCATTTGTGCTTGTGGTGGGTCTGTGACCCCATTTGGTGTGTGTGTGTGTGTGTGTGTGTGTGTGTGTGTGTGTGTGTGTGTGTGTGTGTGTGTGTGTGTGTGTGTGTGTGTGTGTGTGTGTGTGTGTGTGTGTGTGTGTGTGTGTGTGTGTGTGTGTGTGTGTGTGTGTGTACGCTTGTGGGGCCCAGGGAGCTGTGTGACATTGGGGACATAGGGAAGCTGACCAGAGAGCAGTTTGCTCTGGCACTGCATCTGATCAACCAGAAGCTGGTGAAAGGCCTGGACCCTCCGCAGAGCCTGTCCCCAGAGATGATGCCCCCCTCAGACAGGCTAACGGCCAAGCAGGTACGGCCCTCCTCTGATCTCCACCTACACACTTCTACTCAACTATCGGAGGATTCTCTTATTTTCGCTGCTTAAGCTTTGTCATAATGATTATTTACCATTTAAGGTGTAAGATTAAATGTGTTAGATTAAGACTAAAGCTTTTCTCAGATTTAAAGGAATTAACTTTTTTTTTTTGTCAATCACATTTATTGTCTGATACTAATGTTTTCCTTTCCTGTGCTGTGCTTGTGTGTGTTTCTCCATGTGCTTCTGATTCCTAGCTTGCTGCTGTGTGTGTGTGTGTGTGTGTGTGGTTTTGTGTGTGTGTGTGTGTGTGTGTGTGTGTGTGTGTGTGTGTGTGTGTGTGTGTGTGTGTGTGTGTGTGTGTGTGTGTGTGTGTGTGTGTGTGTGTGTGTGTGTGTGTGTGTGTGTGACCCTGTCTGTGTTCCTCCTCTTCATCAGTCATGCTTGTTTACAAGGTGGACTCGCCCCCCCTGAGTCAGTGCTAGCTTCCTCGGGACGCACCTCAATACTGTCGAGTCGCTTCCTCTCCTAGTCTCCTCACCATCACCCCACTGAAACTTGTACTTGTACTTTTGAAACTCGTAAGATTTGAATAGGAACGACAAAGAAAGTTTCGATCTAGTTTTGTGAGTCTGTTTTGAGGACCCTGACCCCGCCCCCCAGTTTGGAGCTGAACTTGTTTGTCGTCGAACGTAAGTGTTGTCAAACCCCCCTCCCTGTGAGGAATATAAGGATTCTGGTAGAGGAAGCCCCCTCAGAGTATTGAGACACGCCCGCTGGGTTTCAGCTGGGTCGCATTCAAAGTGTTTCTGATGTAACAACTCATCACAAACACTCTCTCTCTAGCTCCGCCCCGTCCCAGTCGTCCTAGCTGTAGCTGTAGCCAGTGTGGTCCCGTCTTCCATGGAGCCCTACCTGTGTGTGTGTGTGTGTGTGTGACTGTGTCTCCTACATCTGTTTCTTGTGCTAAGATCAAAAACATTTGACATGTCTCACTCCTGCCTCCTGGGTGGGTCATTCAGGAGTTCATCGTGATCCTCAACTTGGGTTGGATTCATAAATAAGATGGAGGATAAAACAAACAGCCCTCATCTCACGTGCTGCTGTTGTTGTCTGTTGACTGTGTAGAGACATTGTGTGCTCGTGTATTGTGGATGTTTGTTGCGTGTGTCTGTCTGACAGGTGAACACTTGAGTGATGCTGGTGTTAATCCACTGTTGAACATCTGTCCCCTGCAGAACAACTTACTGAACCTGGCTGCTGACTTCTCAGCTATCAAGGAGCTGGACTCTCTCAGCAACGAGATCGTCGAGCTACAGCGGTGAGTATGGGAGGGAGGGAGGGAGGGAGGGAGGGAGGGAGGGAGGGAGGGGGGGAGGGAGGGGGGGGGGAGGGAGGGAGGGAGGGAGGGAGGGAGAGAGGGAGCAGGGGGGAGGGAGCAGGGGGGGAGGGAGGGAGGAGGGGGGAGGGAGGGAGGGGGGGGGGGAGGGAGGGAGAAGGGGGGAGGGAGGGAGCAGGGGGGGAGGGAGGGAGGGAGGGCAGTATTTCAGCCTCAATATAATAATGAGTCCAGTTTGTATTACGAAAAACTCCAAAAATGATTTAGGGCTCAAATAAATGTATCCCATGACCTGTTGAAGTCCCCATCTACACTCACATCTAACCTACACTAGGACATGGGCTTTTTACAACGTCTGGCTCCGGCACAGCCACAAATATAATATATAATCACATTCTGTGGGAAATACCGGAGAGGAAAGGAGGATGAGAGGCCGGGGAGGACAGAGAGGCCGGGGAGGACGGAGAGGCCGGGGAGGACGGAGAGGCCGGGGAGGACGGAGAGGCCGGGGAGGACGGAGAGGCCGGGGAGGACGGAGAGGCCGGGGAGGACGGAGAGGCCGGGGAGGACGGAGAGGCCGGGGAGGACGGAGAGGCCGGGGAGGACGGAGAGGCCGGGGAGGACGGAGAGGCCGGGGAGGACAGAGAGGCTGGGGAGGATAGAGAGGCCGGGGAGGATAGAGATATTAGAGTTTCTGGAACAGCATGTTCAGTATTTCTCCACCCCGCTCCCAGAGGCACTCTCGTGTCTCTACATCAAGTCAGATTGTATTTCTTACCCACAGATCAACACTGCTAACTTAACACTCCTTGGAGGAGCTGGAAAAACCAATAAAAGAAACTCACACGAGAGGACTGACAGATAGACTTAAGACAAAGCACAGGACTTGTGTGTAAAGTCAGCTTGTCATTTTATGACTTCCCCTTTTTAGGAATCGGGAGGGTGAGTGAACTGAGAAGTTCTTTCTCCTCCACCTTTCTGACAGCTGTGTGTGTGTGTGTGTGTGTGTGTGTGTGAGTGAGAAAGAGAGAGGTGGAGGAGGGCGTCAGGTTTAAAGAGGAACCAGAGAATATAATAGAGCTGTAGAGAGATAAGGACAAGAGATTGAAGATGAAAGGAAGCAGCGAAGATGTTAAAGACTCTGGTTTGTGGCTGTTTCGAACCCCCTCCTCCGGTTGAGGACCCTGGAGATGGGGAGGAGGACTGTGGCTGGAGGTTGGTGCTGGGGGAGGGTGGCCCGGGGAGGCTGGCTGGGGGAGGGTGGCTGCGGAGAAGGGAGAGTTAGGTGTGGAGAAGGACCTACATGTAGGCTGTATGAAGCCTTTGCTGACCTGATTTTGGATGTGTGAAATGTAAATAGATGTGTCATTTGACATGTATTTGTATGACCAGTGTGCTAGCATCCTCCAGTATGTTCTTGGTCAGTGTGTGGGGTGAGGCGGAGAGTCAGGAGGTATTTCATCTGTCCTCAGGCAAGAGAGTTGTTTGGACTGGCTGAGTTAGAGGCAGTGCAGCTTCATCCTCTAAGGAGATTTTCCACTCGTCCTTCCGGCCTCCGTCTTGGTCCATGACTTGTTTAGGGAGAGAGAGACAGGGAGGGGAGAGAGGGGAGGCTGGGGAGAGAGGGAGAGGGAGAGAGCGGAGGCTGGGGAGAGAGAGAGAGAGGGGAGGCTGGGGAAAGGCAGACTGGAAAAATCAAGATAGGACTTACCCCTCTACCTCCTCCCCCCCCTCCCCTCCCTCTCTATCACACTCCACCCCCCCTCTCTCTTTCTGTTCCCCTGTTCTTCTGTTTCTCTTCTTCAGAGACACATCCTCCTCCAGGCTGCATCTGTCTCTCTCTCTGTCTCTCTCTCTCTGTCTCTCGCTCTGTCTCTCTCTCTCTGTCTCTCTCTCTGTCTCTCTGTCTCTGTCTCTGTCTCTCGCTCTGTCTCTCGCTCGGTCTGTCTCTCGCTCGGTGCCTGAGCTCGTATACACACAGACACACACACAGACCCTGCCAACACCACACGTCTCTCTGACTAAACACTCCCACACACACACAGCTCCAGCTGGTCGCAGGCGTTCTTCCATCCTTTCCTCCTCGTGTTTACCGCTGAGCAGACCAGAACAGGATGGTGGTTCATGGTGGACAGGAGACTGGAGCTGCAGGGGGAGGAGGTGGTGGTGATGATGGAGGCTGGTCGGGGCTGGGGCCGGGGCAGGGGCTGGGGCCGGGGCAGGGGCTGGGCGGTCTGTCCTGGGTGCTGAAGTGGTCGTGTCTGTTGTGCTGGACCCTCAGAGAGAAGAGCACCGTGGAGCAGGAGGTCAAGGAGAAGGAGGAGAGCATTCGAGAACGCACCAGCGAAGTCCAGGTGAAATCTCCCTCCCTCTTTCTCTTTTCTCCCTCTCTCTGAAGCTATCAAGACTGGTGTCTCTTTCTTCGTCTCTCTCTGTTTGGTCTTTTTTGTCTCTCTCTCTCTCTCTCTCTCTCTCTGTCTCTCTCTGTCTCTCTCTGTCTCTCTCTGTCTCTCTCTGTCTCTCTCTGTCTCTCTCTCTGTCTCTCTCTCTGTCTCTCTCTATCTATGTCTGTCTGAGCCTGGGTGTTGCTACCATGGTAGATAGCCTCTATTTTGGGGTCCGACTCTTAAAGGCACAGCTCACTTTAAAGATCCTTCTTCCTGCGTATATCTAACCATGTACATGTGTATGTTTCCGGCTTGTCCTTAAGAGCATAGCTCATTTCACACTTTCATTTTCTCTGATAAAGGTTCAGATCTGTTTTGGGAAGCTGTCTGAATTTATGATGGTACTTTTGCATCGACCAGTTATTTAGATCGAAGTTGTGTTGCAGGGGAGGCGATGGTCAAGGTTGGCTATTAATACTAGGGGCTGGATGAGGGGGGCTGGATGAGGGGGGCTGGATGAGGGGGGCTGGATGAGGGGGGCTGGATGAGGGGGGCTGGATGAGGGGGGCTGGATGAGGGGGCTGGATGAGGGGGGCTGGATGAGGGGGCTGGATGAGGGGGGCTGGATGAGGGGGGCTGGATGAGGGGGCTGGATGAGGGGGGCTGGATGAGGGGGGCTGGATGAGGGGGCTGGATGAGGGGGGCTGGATGAGGGGGGCTGGATGAGGGGGCTGGATGAGGGGGGCTGGATGAGGGGGCTGGATGAGGGGGGCTGGATGAGGGGGGCTGGATGAGGGGGCTGGATGAGGGGGGCTGGATGAGGGGGGCTGGATGAGGGGGGCTGCCTCGTCCGCTCCTCATCTCTCCTACTCCCCTCCTTCATTCTCCCTCCTTTCTTCACACCCTCACCTCCCCCGTCCCCCCTCCTCTCCTCCGTCCCCCCTCCTCTCCTCTCTGCCTAACGCTCTCTGTCTCCTCCTCCCCGGGCCAGGACCTGCAGGAGGAGGTGTCCAGGGAGGGAAGCGTGCTGCAGCGCCTGCAGGCCCAGAGGCAGGAGGTCCAGGGGGCTCTGGAGGAGCTGGACCAGCAGAAGGCTTCCCTGGAGGAACAGCTAGAACACATCCGCCTGCAGTGCAGCAACGAGAACCAGCTGGTGAGAACTGGACCTTACATGACCTCCTAGACCCTAGACCTTACCTTCTAGACCCTAGACATGACCTCCTAGTCCCTAGACCTTACCTCCTAGTCCCTAGCTCCTAGCCTCCTAGCATCTTCAGCAAAGGTGTGCGGGCGTTTAACCAAGGCCAGCCTGGCGGGGCGTGCGTGTTCCCCCCGTGTGCGCTCCTCCAGATCTCCACGCTGCAGACGGAGCACACGGAGCAGGAGGAGCGGATCTGTGAGTACGAGGAGCAGCTGGTGGCGTCCAGGGAGGAGCTGCTGTGTCTGCAGGAGGAGACGCTGAGGCTGGAGGAGAAGGTGCAGGCGGCCAGGGAGCAGCTCTCCCCCCTGCAGGAGTCCCTTCAGGACTCTGTCTCACAGGTGTCACAGGTCAGGAGCACACACACTCTGAAGCACACACACACACTCTGAAGCACACACACACACTCTGAAGCACACACACACACACTCTGAAGCACACACACACACACTCTGAAGCACACACACACACACTCTGAAGCACACACACACACACACTCTGAAGCACACACACACACTCTGAAGCACACACACACACTCTGAAGCACACACACACTCTGAAGCACACACTCTGAAGCACACACACACTCTGAAGCACACACACACTCTGAAGCACACACTCTGAAGCACACACTCTGAAGCACACACACACACTCTAAAGCACACACACAAACACTCTGAAGCACACACACACACTCTGAAGCACACACACACTCTGAAGCACACACACACTCTGAAGCACACACACACTCTGAAGAACACACACACTCTGAAGCACACACTCTGAAGCACACACTCTGAAGCACACACACACACTCTGAAGCACACACACACTCTGAAGCACACACACACACTCTGAAGCACACACACACTCTGAAGTCACTCTGTGTGGGCATCTGTCTCTGTCTTTAATTGTCTCTATGCATCTTTCTGTGTCTTTGCCTCTTGTCTTTCCCCCCAGATGCAGCAGAAACTGGGTGAGCTGCACCTGGAGGAGAGGTCTGTCATCGCCCAGCTCAGCTGGAAGAGACACCTGGAGGAGGAGCCTGTACTGGTCAACGGCTCCGCGGGCCTCACCAACGAGCTGCACCAGGAGGACCTGCACCAGGAGGACCTCTACCAGGGGGACCGTCCGCTGGAATTGAGGGAGGAGGAGCCGGCCGTTGCAGACCAGCCACAGAGAGAGCCCTCCGAAGACAAGGAGGAAGAAGAGCAGGAGAAGGAGGAAGAGAAGCCCAAGATGCCTGACATGGTTCAGTCCAAACCTGACGTCTTCGAGGACCTGTATACCAGCCTGGCCTGGCCGACAGACAACCTCCCCAAGGTGGACTCGGTCAGTGCAGTCCTCCACCAAGGCTCACTTTACTGCAGTGCTGGACCACCGCGGTCGCCATGGCGTCTGACGTGTCTCGTGTTTCTCTGCTTCCCAGGAACACGGTAGCCCCCCAGCGGAGGGGGCTCTTGAGGAGGAGGGGGAGGACCCCCCTGCAGCCAGCACACCCCAGGTAAGCCCCCCCTCCCCTCCCCTCCCCCCCCAGTACCTACGGTGGTCAAGCACCGGCTGAACACTCGAACCTGAGTTCTAGAATTTCAGAATTCTGCTCTCTGACTCTTCTGTTCTCATCTCCTACTGACGATCCCCTCCCTCTCACTCCCCCCCCCCCCCCTCCAGGTGGCCTCCCCAGAGAGAGAGGCAGAGAAGCCCCCCCAGGAGGAGTACCCCCAGCCTCCAGACTCCCCTCCTCCTCCTCGGACCAGCCCCCCCTCGCTGCCCCCCCAGGGGAACCCCCCTGCTCTGCCTGGGTTGGACTTCTTCGAAGCGGACCCTTTCACTGACCGTGAGTCCCTCCCTCCCTCTGACACTGACGGAGCCTCGGGGAGGAGGCCACCCATGGCTTCATCACACCTGCTGTATTTTAGATCTGAAATGACTTGATGGGCTTGACTTTATGTTTTGTTTTCCACTCATGCTTATACCTATCCAAGCAGTTAGAAGTGTGTGTGTGTGTGTCAGGACAGTGTTGGAAGCCTAATTATGGATTCAGAATGGTTCTGTTATCTGTCTCTGCAGATGATCCGTTTAAAGACGATCTGTTTGGAAAAGCCAGTGTTTCAGGTGAGTGGTGTTATTTTAACCAGAGCCTCCCCAGCTGCTCTCACCTGGATCCCAGCCCTGTGTTCCCCTCTGTAAACACCTGGAACCCAGCCCTGTGTTCCCCTCTGTAAACACCTGGATCCCAGCCCTGTGTTCCCCTGTGTAAACACCTGGAACCCAGCCCTGTGTTCCCCTCTGTAAACACCTGGATCCCAGCCCTGTGTTCCCCTCTGTAAACACCTGGATCCCAGCCCTGTGTTCCCCTCTGTAAACACCTGGATCCCAGCCCTGTGTTCCCCTCTGTAAACACCTGGATCCCAGCCCTGTGTTCCCCTGTGTAAACACCTGGATCCCAGCCCTGTGTTCCCCTGTGTAAACACCTGGATCCCAGCCCTGTGTTCCCCTGTGTAAACACCTGGATCCCAGCCCTGTGTTCCCCTGTGTAAACACCTGGAACCCAGCCCTGTGTTCCCCTCTGTAAACACCTGGATCCCTGTGTTCCCCTGTGTAAACATACCTGCCGTCTCTCCCACAGTAGACCCTTTCGGCAGCGACCCCTTCAAAGGCTCCGACCCCTTCGCGGCTGACGCCTTCTTCAAGCAGGCCTCTGGCACCCCCTTCCCCTTGGAGGACCCCTTCACCCAGGCCGACGACCCGTTCGGCTCCACCACCGCCCCCTCAGTACCGGACTTGTTTGCAGCCCAGCTGAACAACACGGCGGCGGCAGAGTCGTTGGGTCCCGACCCGTTCGGCTCCAAACCCCCCAGCTCAGCGGCTCTGCCCAGCAAAGACCCCTTCAGCGACCAGGGCCCCAGCATGGCGGACGCCGCCCATCAGTTTGGAGCCAAGATGGACGCTCTGGGGGAGGCGGACCCCTTCAGCTCCCATGGCGACGCAGGATCGGATCCCTTCAGCTGTTCCTCTGTGGGATCCGAGCTGGCTTCTGTGAGTAGCGCTTCCACTCATGCTGCTTCTAGGAGAAGTTTGGTGTCGTTGAGTTACTAGTACAGTGGAAGTTACTGCGTTGTTTGTGATACTTAAAGCTGTGTCAGCAATCTCTCATCTTTTTACTTTCTTGTCATCGTCTTCCTGTCAGAATGAGCTTGCGGCATCAGCCAACGACCCGTTCGCTCCGGGGGGAACCACGGTGACCACGGACTCTGACCCCGGTAAGGCTGCAGGGTGGAGCCTCCCTGTGGGGGGAGGGGGGTACTGCAGCTAGTCACCCTCCTGCAGAGGAGAGTCTGCTGGCCTGACGAGGGGTAACTCCTGTGTGTCTCTGGGTGACGAGGGGTAACTCCTGTGTCTCTCTGGGTGACGAGGGGTAACTCCTGTGTGTCTCTGGGTGACGAGGGGTAACTCCTGTGTGTCTCTGGGTGACGAGGGGTAACTCCTGTGTCTCTCTGGGTGACGAGGGGTAACTCCTGTGTGTCTCTGGGTGACGAGGGGTAACTCCTGTGTGTCTCTGGGTGACGAGGGGTAACTCCTGTGTCTCTCTGGGTGACATGGGGTAACTCCTGTGTCTCTGGGTGACGAGGGGTAACTCCTGTGTCTCTGGATGACATGGGGTAACTCCTGTGTCTCTCTGGCCTAGATCCATTTGCTGCTGTGTTTGGGAACGAGTCCTTTGGAGGTGGGTTTGCAGACTTCAGCGCCTTGGCGAAGGTAAACGTTTACAACCTCCGCAGTCCTGTCCTATGTGCGTGCTACGTGAGCTGAGTGGCACATGTGGAGTCGCTGCTGTTGTTGTTGTTGGATATTGGCGCTGTGTCACAGTGCACTTTGATCATGTATTTCTTCCTGACCTCTGATTGGTTGTTTTCAGTCGAACGGCACTGACCCGTTCAGCTCGTCCAGCCCGCTCAACAAGAATCTGTTCCAGGAGGACGGCCAGTCCCCAGGCTCAGACCAGCCCCCAGCCCTCCCTCCCAAGACGGGGACTCCCACCAGACCACCCCCCCCTCCTCCAGGTCAGCCAAGAGGACCACACAGGCCCAGGCATTAGAGGCGAAAGCTGACGCATTCTTTTGCAGCTCGCCTCCTGGCATCTGGGAATGACATAGTTAGGCTCCTGTTCTCCTCAGACGCTTTTTCCAGGAGCCAGTTTTGGAGTAACTATTGCTACACTGTACATAGGCCATGTGTGGTTTTTAGTTCGGCATTTTAGATAAGTAGCTTAATGTCTCTTGTATGTAATGTTTTCGTGTATGGGCCATTGCGCCTGAAATAAACATTAAATAAAATAAATAAATAAGAGAGAAGGGGGGATGTTCAGTTATATACTGACAGGCTAACATAACTGTCTGGCTCCTGGTGTCCTCTGAATAATTCTGTCTTTGTGTGTGTGTGTGTGTGTGTAGGTAAGAGATCCAGTACCAACAGAACCGAGTCGTCGGACTCCTTCCCCAGAAGACCCTTCCTCCCCGCGGGTTCCGGAGACTTCTCCTCCTCCTCCTCCTCCTCGCAGCCCGCCAAGGACGGCGTCACTGACCCCTTCGCCCCGTCCTCTCCCCGCCACAACGCACGCAACGACCCCGACCGATTTGCCAGCTTTGACAAAGTGAGCACCTCCCCCACCCCCTCCCCCCCTCCTTCAGACTCCGACTAGGTCCTGCCCACTTCCTGGTTTCCTGTGTCACAAGCCACGCCCACCCACACAAGCCATGCCCACCCACCTACCCACCACCAGCCTCAGTCATCCCTCCATCCTCAGCCAAGCACTATGGAAGTAATTCCTGTTCTATATTAGCTACTTCCTGTTCTATATTAGCTACTTCCTGTCATAAATGACTTAAACACCTCTCCTGAGTTCCGAAGATGAAGATAACATTTTTATTTTACATATTTGATAACTTAATTTGAATTATTTTATTTAACTGAAAACAGAAACTATACATTTGTATTTGTATGTTCAACGTACTTGTTTATATCCTTAATTGTTATAATTGGTGTGATATTTCTTAATGTAAAGAATAATTGTTTCTACTGCACTTCCAAGTTTTTGTTTATTTTGAAGTTGGAACTGACTTCAGTCTTCTGATAAAAGATCCACTTCCTTTTCCAAATCACCTTTTTAACGTTAAAACCAAACAGGTGAATTAGCCAGGTATAATCAGTCACCATCCAAGATGGCGAACAGCCCAAAGTCTCCATGAAGGACAGGCTGGCTGTGGATGGAAGGCTGTTGGCTCTCTCTCTAGTACCAGAACCTCTCTCTAGTACCAGAACCTCTCTCTAGTACCAGAACCAGTCCTCTAGCACTGCCTCTGCTCCCTAGTGGGGCGATATGACATGTATGGTGAAATCTTTTCATAAGCTCGATGGAGAGGAGTGAGTCTGGTGGGCTGGTGTGAGGGTGGCCGGTGCTGTGTGTGGTGGACCGTGGCTCAGAATGAGTCAAAACATGTGACAGGAACACAGGATGGAGGCCTGACTAGGCCCCGCCCCCTCATAGTAACCGCATCCTGCATGATAACCCTGCCCCCTGCACGCACTAACTGTCCTCGTGTGTGATTGGCTGGCTCCTAGTGCCCCCCCCCTCACATCTACAGACTCCTCCCACTCCCTCCATCACTCTCTCTGGAATCACACCTCCTTCTCCTCCGCCACCCACCCACCCATCCATCCATCCGTTCATCCACCCATCTCTGAGCTCGACTGCGCTGCCCTGTGGAATAAACAAGCGCACCTCTTCCTCACACTGCTTCACGTTCTCTTCGTCTCTCTCTCTCTCTCTCTCTCTCTTCCTCAAACCGAGCTCAATAAAGAGTTAAATCACGGCTGCTCTTCCATCTCTGGCCTCTGTGTGTCCATATCCATGGTTGATTAACGGGTCCTGCCGGAGCCGCTCCCTAAATGACTGTGTGTGTGTGTCTCCTCACTCACCGTCAAGAGTCAGTGCTGTCAGCCTGCCCATGTCCCCTGTGTACACCTGGGATGCTTGGGGGGGGGGGGGGGGGATTAGAAATGGCCGTCGTACTGCTTACACCTGTCCAATCAGCAGTCCCTGTGTGCTCCAGTCAGGAGTGATGGAGAGCAGGCAGGCTGGGGGAGGAGGAGGGTTCTCAACACACGCTGCTCTCTGCTTCACTTCATCCAGGCAACAGGGGACCAGTCACCTGGCTGAAACACCCTCCACATCCACCTGCATGAGCACATCTCCACCACACACACAAAACAAACCTGGAACCATTTGTTACCATGAAAGAGAAACCATTTAGAGGTTCTGAAACGACATATTACAGAACTGAACATTGTTCTGTGGTATCAGAAGGTTTCCTTTCTTGTTACAAATACTTCAGTGTTGTCCTCACCATCTGTGCAGACACACACACACACACACACACACACTCCTGTCTCTCTGTGCACGTCTTTAACACTCCACAGCTGTCACCTCTCCGCGCTGTGCATGACCTGTCTGTCGCCGTGGTGATCGTGGCGTAATCACATCTCCAAGGATGAGAGATGTGTCCTGATTCCACCCTCAAACACACACACACACACACACACACATCCATGTGGGGTCCTTGTGTTTGGTAGATGAATTAGAAGAACTGCAAGCTCTATGTGATGTTGATGACGTGGGGTCGGGCTGCACAGCGCTGGATATGTGTGGTTCTGACGGCTGTATGTATGCCCCTCTGTGTGTGTGTGTGTGTGTGTGTGCGTGTGTGTGTGTGTGGTTGTGTGTGTGGTTGTGTGTGTGGTTGTGTGTGCGTGTGTGCGTGTGTGGTTGTGTGTGTGCGTGTGCGTGTGTGTGTGTGTGTGTGGTTGTGGTTGTGCGTGTGTGTGTGCGTGTGTGTGTGTGTGTGGAGCAGTACCCTACTGAGGAGGACATGATAGAGTGGGCTAAGCGGGAGAGTGAGCGTGAGGAGAAGGAGCGTCTGGCCCGGCTGACTCAGCAGGAGCAGGAGGATCTGGAGCTGGCCATCGCCCTCAGCAAGTCCCAGCTCTCCTGAGGAGCGCCCCCCGGTGGCCCGGCATGGACCTGCTGGGCCCGGAACTGCACAGCACGTACCAAAGACCGAACAAGAGGGACCGGAATCAAACACCCAGTTTGGATTCTCTGAAGACGCCACCCTTTCTGCTCCTCTCCTCTGGAGACATCAGTGCTTCCATACGACTGGATCAGAGGTTTCCCTCAAGGAGGGTAGGGAAGGAAGGAGGGCGTTTGAGAGGATTTAAACTGGCCCAGTGAACTGAACAGCACCTGTGTGGAACCCGGTAACAGATCTCTAACAACCCACCTCTGTCGTCCACTTGCACCCCTCCCTCCCTCTCCTCGTCTCCCTGTCTAACACTCCTCGTTGGCATTAACATTGTGCATTTCAGACTCGGATCTCAAAACCCCAGGATGTTTAGGGTGTAGGTGGGAGATGGAGGGGGAGAGGGGTCGCTATAGAGACGAGCCGTCTTGTAGTCCTCCTGCTATGCAGTGTGATGGATGTGAACTGAAGTTTGTTTCAAGTGTATCTTGATCCACATTCTGGTCTTACTTGTATCAGTCCTCCCAACCTTTTCATGTCTGTTTTTAAGCATTGACACATTTTGTTATAACAAGATTACCAGTTGCAGAACACATCTTGCCTTCCTTTGTGTCAGAGGGATGAGTCTTGCACGCATCTGTCAAAAAAGACTTGAATGTTGCTGCTTTTCTAAAACACCGTGTCCTGGTGTATGTGCTATGTCCCAGGTACCATCCAAACAGTTTGAACATCAGTCCACAGGTGCAAACCCTCTAAAATGCCCAGAGAATGTAGATTCACATAGGTGGAAGGGACATACTGCACATCTTGGCGTTGACTGAGTGTCTTAACTTAAAACACTCCATACAAACCTAGTTAGTGTGTGCTGGAGTCAAATACACTTTGAGATCACACTACTTCCTCGACGGGTGATTCCTGTTGCCACAAACATTGTCAGTCTTCACATGCAGCTTTCATGAGATTCAGTGGAAAGTGGGTGACAGATGTTTTGATCAAAAACGAGTGTTTTTTATTTTTTATCTGGGCTGAAGTAGGTTAACGTCTGGAAAATATACTGCATAATGCGATACACATTAGTTTGGATATTATGTACTGGCTAAAATAAATTCTGAAATGTGTTGTAATTGTTAAATATAAAAATACTTTGTTAACCCGAAATGGACAGACGCTGTATTCAGAGTCAGTGTTTGTACAGTAAACGGTTTTGTGTAGCTTTTTGAATTTGTCCCCAGATATATACACCTGTCCTTTTATTCTACGACATTCGTTGTCTACAAAACGGCGTCTTTTGGGCTTTCGCCTTCTCAGACTGCACATGTAAATAACCTAACAACTTTTCTCTGACCGACATCAAATTCTTTTGAACAACGCCGTCATTTGCCAGTTCCATCGCAAAGCATTAACGCTGTCTCTGTCGCCGCTCGTTGCGTTTGCTTTTAAAGCTAAAGCATCTTTTTTTGTGCATGTTTGAATTTGTATAGGGCGATCTAGAATACGTTCCTGAGTCTTATGCGACTGAGGAAAGTAATTATGTAATTTTAAGCCTTGTGCAAAGGGATTTTTTGTCTATCTTGTCTTTGAGGCTCAGGGTAATTTAACTTGCAAAAACACCTGTTGTGTTGGAAAGAGGAGGGAGGAGAGAGATGAGGTGGAGTGGAAAGGGGGAGTGGTGAAGGGGAAGGTGGAGGGGGATGACTTTAAAGCATGGAGCGCACGCTACTGTAGCCTACACCTTCATGCTTTTTTTTCTTTACTCAGAGAAAATGATACTATGATCCAGTGCTTGAATTACGTGGGAGCCGAGCTTCCATAGAGTGGACTGGCTCCCCTGAAAGCAACAAAGTCAAAAATCTGAGGGGGTCTTTCATATCTGAAGGTGTTTGCCATATGTGGCATTGTAATTTAATCTTAAACAACACTCATTATCCATCCCTGTGCACCGCGGTCTCTTACCATTTAAATACGTTAAATTAAAATATAGGCTACTACGGGACGTACGTAGACCTGAGCCTACCCTACGCTCATGAACGCAGCATGACTGCACTTCACCACCACACCACTAGGCCATGTGTGAGCAAGGCGCATAGAATCGATTTGACAGCACTTGCAAGTCCGAAGAAGTCACTTTGCGTTTAGTTTAATGTGCTTTTGAGGTAAATACCACAATACATCTTAAATATAAATGTAATTGTCAGTTATACCACCGAGAAAAGACAACCTGCGCCGACTTTATATTCGCCCCTGACAAGTTTCGGTTTTACCACCAAAAAACTTAAATTATTTGGTAAAGGAAGCTCAAGCACAAAAAATGTTTTACCATCAGTTTCAAAAACTCTAATAATTCAAGTCATAGGCTCTTTTTTTACTGATGACACAAGCTGATAAATTACACTTGAAGCCAGGCAGCTAAGATGTGTTTAAAAGAAGACACGGATGCACGGATGTCTTCTCCTAAGGCTAAACTCCCAGAAAACACACCAACGTATTGCCCCGCTGTGGCCCGCTGTGTTTTAAATAAAGGGAGGATGGTGACGTGAAAGTAGGCTGTGTAAATAGGATAGCATGAATCATTGAGTTTGGGGTGAATTTGGTCTTAATTCAGGAACTGCCTCATCAAAGTCTGAGAGACTGAGGCAACAGCAACAGAGGATAGCCACCAAACTTTCTGCCAGTTAGTGTATTTTCCCTGTGTTGAAGTTAAAGACTAGCTGCATTATTGTGTTTTGACACTGAGCATGTCGGAGACGGTGGTCTCGTTCAAATGAGTTACGTGTTATTTCATTGTGAAATTGAGAAGGACACATCTTTGTATTGCGACATTGAAATGAAATATGGACGAATACAATTAATAATAACAAGTTGAAATTAAATACAAGGAATCAATTTCTGTAAAACAAAATCTGTTGTGAGCGTTTCTCAAGTTGTAGCCTAGGTCGACCGTGCGGCATAGGCGCCACTCGCGTCTTGGCTACTTAATTGTATAGCCTTGTTATGTTATGTGCGGGGTGCATGTTCCAACTTTTTTTATGAGATAGAGAGACCCCCTTAAAGACAAAGATAATTCTAGCACTGGTATCATCACTCAGAGGGCTAAACTGTGAAGTAGCACTCTTCGGACCATTGCACAACTAATTGAACGCAACTTTTATCCTGCTTGTTTTTCATCAAGGCCTTTAGGTCCGTCAGAGCACCATTAAGGGGGTGGTTGTGGGACTATGTTCCTGGTTGTGCATTGCAGCACACATATTTTACCACTGTTTTGAAGTAGATCTACTGCAAATATCCTACATAATTGGGATTACATCCATTTAGGTTGCCAATGCACTGCCCAGCGTCCTAGAACCAGCTTTAATAGGATATGTCTCGTTAAACTTACAGTATCAACATTTAGCTAATCTTATATCGATGTACATTGGTTTAAAACTTGTTTGTGAATACAATGGAATCGTTTACTCTACGGCCTGGCTTACTTTTATGTCCATGCAATTAAAGGTTCAAAGGATGCTTTGAATCATGTCATTTGTATGGATTTCTCTATTTTCAAATCAGAAAACCACTTATGTTTCAAAGCTATCGATATAATTAAGGCTTAAAAAAACTGGCTAAATGTATTTTATTTTCTATTTTTTAACTTGTGTGTCATTATAGGAAGGTGAGACGGGAAGTGTGCTATGTGCATTTAAGTGAAAGCGAATATAATGAAAATAAACAAACATTTAAATGAATATGTTGGATTGTGTCTTTTTTATTTAGAGTGGTTTGTTTTGTATTGTATTGTGATCAGGATAAAAGCCACATACAAGAGTTATTATACTGCACATACACTCGTAAAACAACATAGTCTCGGCGGGCACTAGGACCTGGAGTCAGAAAAACCACATTCCATCGCATCTGAAAAGAGAACTAGTTGTGACCGTCTTCCACACCTTGGTTTCTTACCTGGGAGGAGAGGAGTCCTGTCTTGCAGTCCTGTATTCCGTCACACTATCAAATCCACAGTCCTCACACACACACACACCTGCGAACAGGTAAAGCATAGACGTCGGGATTCTACTTTACAAACTTCGCCGTATTAAAAAAACTTTACATTTCGCACTTTTGCAGTGTGTTATTGCTGTGGAATGAGTTTTATCACTGGTTGGAGACGCAGCGTGAAGAAAAATGATACCACAGGGTAAGTTGCAAAGCTGATGAGGAAACTCATTATTGTTGACAGTGAGTGTTATGTGTTTTATACATTAAGTCGTCTGGTGTCTTAGTGTGAGAGTGAACACGTGCTGGATTTGCTTTAAAGTTTTTCAGATATTTTTGTTGCACTGTTTGTCCTTCGGTTCCGCAGTGTTCTTGTGTAATCATCCTGATTTCTCAGCGAGATATCAACAAAATAGTCCCACGTTAAACAGGACTGAATAGTTCCGTAGTAATCCCTTGTCGAATCGGGACGCAGCAAGTGCTTTATTCCACATTTTTAAATACATTTTATATTAGCCACCTACAATCAAAACATGACGGTAACAAACATTGCATTTGTTCTGACTCCTTTAAATCAGCAATTACCAGTGTAGCCTACCTTAAAATAGTTTCAGCAACCCGCCCCTAATTGATCCTCCTTACAAGAAGAAATGCGGAGGTTAAATAACCAAATGATGTGACGCGCGTTCTCCCACATGCCATCATGTTTGACTACAATGACAGGGAATCTATAACTTCATTCAACTCACATACGTATGCAGGGTGTGTGTGTGTAAATATGTACTTCCTTGTATACAGGACAAGCTAATGACATTCTTACATATAGTGTAAATAATTTCTCTTTTTTATTATTATCTACAGTTTAAGATCCACGCCCTGTACATGTTTTGTAATTACTGTAATTACATTGCTTTATAATTGGGCTACATTTTCATACGCTGTAAATACATTTTGCTTTATTACTTTTCATTTTGAAGTGTGATCCCACCTCTCTCCAGCTGCTGCTGGCAACCTAACGGAGACCTATTCTCATGTCCACACTATGTTGAACTTTGACCCCCATGTAGGGATCCAGTGCAGACGCAAGAAACCCCACATACTCCTAACTCCCCAAATCGGTATGTTAACATACACGCACACTGACACACGTACACACAATATTACAGTTATAAAGCCTGCTGCTCATTGCAAATGCCACGGCAAAACTGATGAACAATTTTGCTTTCAGGTTGTCGATCATAAACAGTGCAGCGCTTGACCCCATCCTCACGGATTTCAAGTATGTCTCCTCCAGCTGGTCAACTGATACTGCATAGTCAAGTTAAACAACAGAGGCACTTATTCCTTCTCATAAACCCAATATCTCTTCTTTCTCCCCCAAAACCAAATATCTTCGCCCTTATCCACAATGCCTGGATAATTGAGCCTGAACTGAAATGTTTTTCTGTGTCAAGGCATCTATAGTTCTCAGGATCGTGTTACCGAGACAATAGTTCCTTTTCATCCGGTTTTCATCCATCCTTTGTGTTCAGCCTGTGTTCTGATCGGTTTTGTCTCCCTGTTTCAGGTTACCAGACGACAAAGATGCTGTCAAATCCACGGACCGGTCAAACACGTAAGCAGAGCCTGGCTCCTGTCTGTCCTTTAGATTCCCAGTCTATTGGGCTGTGAGACTGTACACCAAACACTGTTTTGTTCAGGAATAAACCTCCACAAGGTTCATCAAATCCCAGAATCTGACTTGAGGGTTAGAGATAGGATATGGATTGGTGGACAAAGAAAAACTTGTAAAAAACGGCCCTTGAACATGTAACCAAGAGAGTAGCTCCGATTGTAAGACAATAATAACCTTTTTGTAATAGTAACTCAATGAATAACTTAATATACAGATGATAACAGGCAATGCAGAGGTGTTGTGATGGAAAGTTGAGAGGGGGGGTATGGAGCAAGCATGTCTGTTTCCTGCTGTTCGATCTATCAATAATTCAGACAGGGAAGGTCTGAGAATAAACTGCTCTCTTTGGAGGCAACTGGGACTTTCAGGAGCATAGTTAGAAACATTCACCATGACAACGTTAGCCGGTTGAATTAAAGTATGGTCTAAAGCTTGGATAACCCTAACTATGAAGCTGTTGAGAGGTTGAACTTGTTCCGTCAAAAAGCAGGATTGGTCTAGTAAAACTGACGTAGACCAGAAGTTGCACTGATTGGCAGCTATGATCTAGTTGAAAGAAGCAAAAAATGTAAGGGAAACAGAGAGATAGATTGAGAGACAGAGAGTCAGAGATAGAGAAACTAGACAGAGAGACACAGACAGACAGACAGACAGACAGACAGACAGACAGACAGACAGACAGAGACAGACAGACAGACAGACAGACAGACAGACAGACAGACAGACAGACAGACAGACAGACAGACAGACAGACAGACAGACAGACAGAGACAGACAGACAGAGACAGGCAGACAGAGAGAGGCAGACAGAGAGAGGCAGACACAGAGAGGCAGACACAGAGAGGCAGACACAGAGAGGCAGACACAGAGAGGCAGACACAGAGAGGCAGACACAGAGAGGCAGACACAGAGAGGCAGACACAGAGAGGCAGACACAGAGAGGCAGACACAGAGAGGCAGACACAGAGAGGCAGAGAGAGTGCACACTCAGCCTCGAGACAGAGCTAATATTCTAGTAAAGAAGGAGACCCATGTGACAGAGCAGTGACACTCAGGTCACATGATACAGCATCCTACCTCGCAGTGCTGCCCTCATTAAGGCCAATTGCCCTTTAGCCCTGTGTGTGTGTGTGTGTGTGTGTGTGTGTGTGTGTGTGTGTGTGCGTGAGAGAGAGAGAGATAACAGAAAGGGATATTTAAACGTATTTGTATGTGTGTTTATGTATTTTACAGCTGTAGTTTAGCTGCAGCTTTGGTGTAGCCTGGTTCCTGTCACTGTGCTGTGTGTGGGGCTGTTACTGTGCTGTGTGTGGGGCTGTTACTGTGCTGTGTGTGGGGCTGTCACTGTGCTGTGTGTGGGGCTGTCACTGTGCTGTGTGTGGGGCTGTCACTGTGCTGTGTGTGGGGCTGTTACTGTGCTGTGTGTGGGGCTGTCACTGTGCTGTGTGTGGGGCTGTCACTGTGCTGTGTGTGGGGCTGTCACTGTGCTGTGTGTGTGGCTGTCACTGTGCTGTGTGTGGGGCTGTTACTGTGCTGTGTGTGGGGCTGTTACTGTGCTGTGTGTGGGGCTGTCACTGTGCTGTGTGTGGGGCTGTTACTGTGCTGTGTGTGGGGCTGTTCTGGCTGCTCTGTAGCAGTGGCGAAGAGGCTCGTATGCCAGCTCACTTCCCTGCAGGGCTCCCTCTCCCTGCACCAGCATAACACTCCACTCTCTACGAACAAGGGGAAGGCAGGAGAACGAGAGAGAGAGAGAGAGAGAGAGAGAGAGAGAGAGAGAGAGAGAGAGAGAGAGAGAGGGAGAGAGGGAGAGAGGGAGAGAGGGAGGGAGGGAGGGAGAGGGAGGATGAGAGGCAGAGTGTGTAGGGATGCAGTTTTCTCTGTGGTAGATGCAGTTCCCACTGTTATCTCTGGCTGCTCTGCCTCCGCTTGTCTGTACAGTCTCCCAAGGAGCTAGGCTCCACCCCCAACGGAGCATTGGCCAATGGGACGGAAGACTGCAGTGTGTAACGTGAGGGAGATGATGGGTGGATGAGGAGCTCGGGGGAGGAGAGACTGTAGACGGAAAGTTACGCAGCAGATAGAGGGTTTGATTATGTGTGTGATAGTCATCCCAATCTTATTAGGGCTTCCAGTCTGCTGCTCTCTCTCTCCTCCCTCTGTCCATCCTCTCCTCCTTCCTCCCTCCCCCTCTCCCTCCCTCCCTCTCTCTCCCTCTCTCTCTCTCCCCTGTCTGCCCTTCTGTCGCTGCTGGCGAGCGAACCACAGTTTGCTCCACTCTCCTTCTGACGAGGCCTGAGACACACGGTCAAACCTCGGCCGCCCTCCCTCTCTCTCCCTCTCTCTCTCTCTCTCTCTCCTTCTGACTCTCTCGCTCCCTCGCTCCAGAACACTCTTAACAGATGAAAATGTCGGGAGACGAAGAATCTCTGTCAAACGGGTAAGAGTTCCACTCTGCTGCATGCCCAGGGGATGTTAGGCTGTGTGTGTGAGAGAGAGTTTACAGTTAAACCTGATGTCATTTCAGTAATAGAAATAAGACATGGCTGTGGTATCTGGAAGAACGGACAAGGGTGACAAAGGAGCAGCTCTTATCTGTTGTTGGGAAGTGTCAGAGTTAAGAAGCTGCGTTGCTGCAGTGCTGCTCTGATCGCCGTTCTCCGACACAGCATCACGTCCCGAGGCAAACCGAGAAACTGCGTACTGTTCTTTTTGTGTGTGCGTGCGTGTGTGTGTCTGCGTATGTGTGTGTCAGCGTGTGTGTTTCTGCGTATGTCAGTCTTGATAATCTCTTTCATTGTGCAAGTAGCCCTCAGGAGAAAGCAGCCCAGAATTTCAGAGATGCTGACTTCAATTTGAGTAATTATTGGGGGGACATAGAATACTGTGCAAACTTTGTCTCGGAAGATAACCTTGTATTGTGTCGATTGTCGTGCTTGTCAGCAGGACCCTGTGCACTCACAAGGCTTTTGTCATCTCATAATGGCACACCATCCTGGTTCTGGACACACTTTGGTCTAATACATACTTGAGATGTGCTTAATTTATCAGCCATTCAGCACTTTTCGTACTATCTCAGTGGTCCCAATGTGCGCTTGATGTCATAAACCAAGTACCCTGTTTGGACAAGGTTTTGAATTGTATTAGAGCTAGGTTTCTGTTATTTAGAACCAGACAGGTTCTCTGTGTTTTTCAAGTGTGATACAGTATCTGTAAAAGGGTTGCTGACAACGAGAACTATCTGTATGCATACTACTGAACTAGTTTGCTCTTTTACCTAAAGCCTGACAACATGCTATCTATCTTGCTTACTGACAGTCAACAAGTAGCTTGACCCAAACCAGCTCTGCAACATAACAGACAGTCAGTCTGTCGACTTTTTTGTCATGCATCAGCAGAACTCTTTGATCTGGTGTGCTGATGTTGGCGGGCCTTAGGACGCAGTGTGCTCACCATCAGCTGTGGGTAGAGGATGATAGCACACAGTACGGAAGAGTTCCTAACACAGGCAGATCTATATATCTGTATACAAGAAGGGTCATGGGTTTGATTCCTACAAGAAGTAACAGACCAAACGTTGGTACGAGTGTGGTGTGGATCGTAGAGTTTGTGGTTTCCTTGTTTGTTTAGTTTGAAGTGTGGTCGTTTTGGGGCCCGGGCTGCAGTTCACGGCGTGGATGCTGTCAGCTGACCCTTCCGGTGGTGGGCGGAGCTTTGAAACAGGAAGTCCAGATGTCCTCATTGCCATAGTGTGTGCCTGGTGGTCATCCCCCAGTCATTAGCCTGGGGCACTGAGCGTCTGTGTCTGCGGTCTGTGTGTGGGAGAGGGTTAAGAGTGGGAGTACCAGATCATGCATGAGGGTACGTGTGCGTTTGTCCAATTTCTGTTCCTACATACACACGCGTGTATGTATGTGTGACTGAATACTGCTCTCTTGTCCCATACGATGTCTAAATGAAGTGGTTAAACATGTTCTGGTGTGTGGAAGAACATAAACAGCCCCTCTGTGTGACTGATGCTCTGGAATGTCAGACCACAGCTGACTGTTAGTCACTCTTATTGACCAGATTAGACACGGTCTCTTTCACTGCTGACAGACCAGCACACCCTGTTGTATCCAGCGGTAAATGTATGTTGTGTTTGTGTGTGTGTGTGTGTGGTCCACTTGATAAGAGCCTGCAAATCTTGATCTCTGATCCCTTAAAACTACAACATGAAAGTGGTTATTTCCGTTTAGATCCATACCACATTGATTAGCTATTGATTGAAGAACAGATAGCTGGCATGACATCCCTATAGAGCAGCGATTCCCCACCTGTGGGCCTCGGTCCCACCAGTGGCCCGCTAGGGTACTACAGGTGGCCCGCCTAACCAATGAAAACTGATGAAAAATGAATAAATATGTATATAGACTGTTGGTAAATGATTATTAAAATTCTCACACATTTTAAAAATGACATTTTGCCTTTAATTCCGAATTCCGAATGGCCGAAACGCTGATAGTTATGCTTGGCACGGCTAGCTAGCTGACCATTTTTAGCTACATTATAATGTACTCATTTATCTGTCAGCTTGTTTGCTAGTCCTTAATGTTAGGAAACTGAGGAAGGCATGTTATAGTACATTATCCACAGGGAACAGATGGGCCTTTCTCAGTTTCTAACAGAAATCTGGAAACGGGAGAGATCTCCCCGAGGGCGACCTTTTATTGGTCGAAACACATAAGTAATTGGTCTGTCATATTTCTTCCATAACCCTAACCCTGTCTCACGTTACTAACTTGACCGGTAGTTCTAGACCAGGCCAGGCCGTGGTAGTTACTCAGGTTACCTCTCTTTACAATGTGTGCTTACTGTGGCGCTGATGGACACTTTGTCTTCTTTGATCGCTCAAATACATTTAGCTGTGAAAGCAAACAGTTTGACGCCTGTGGTGTTTCTAAACGTGTGACAATGTGTTGACTCTCTATTTTGAATGAATGTGATTTTGGGCGAGTTAGGGCTAGTTTGGGCGAGTTAGGGCTAGTTTGGGCGAGTTAGGGCTAGTTTGGGAGAGTGAGGGCTAGTTTGCTTGGTTAATGGTTCACTTCTAATCGAAAGAGTTCTTTCTACAGGATGTAGGCGGTTTGAATCTGACCTCGAGACATCTCTGCCTTCACTTTCTCTGGTCTAGAGCACTTTTTGAGCTGCTCACACACAACTACAGCAAAACATCTTGTGAAGCCAATTAAGAAAGACTGACAGAGGGAAGTAGAGAGAGACAGGGAGAGAGAGAGAGAGAGAGAGAGAGAGAGAGAGAGAGAGAGAGAGAGAGAGAGAGAGAGAGAGAGAGAGAGAGAGAGAGAGAGAGAGAGAGAGAGAGAGAGAGAGAGAGAGAGAGAGAGAGAGAGAGAGAGAGAGAGAGAGAGAGAGAGAGAGAGAGAGAGAGAGAGAGAGAGAGAGAGAGAGAGAGAGAGAGAGGAAGGAAGAAAGGAGACATTGTTTGGACCATCTCTGTTTGTTAGCTAGCTAGGAAAAGAACACCTAGGGACAGCCTGCATCTTGGACGCCGTGGGGGGAATGTGGGCCAGTCATCCTCTGGTACAGCTGGGGTGGGTCCAGGGACAAGGCTTGAAGGTTGGTCTGTTTCCTGGATTCACACCTAAAACAGGAACAGGGACACTGCAGTAAGCGTGTAAGGGCAGAAGGAGGAAGGGAGAGGGTTTGATAGAGCCAGGAAGGGAGGAGCTAGTGAGAAAGAGAGAGGGGACGAGGCTCATTTAAAGACCCACGTAGCTGTTTGTTGTCGACGGTGACGTGATCCTTTACAATTCTAAAGCTTCACTCTACTGCCCACACACACACACACACACGTGATTTCTTACCTAGATTTTCACTGGGACAAAGTATGAGCTTTTGTCCTGTAAAACTGACCAGCATCATGCGTACATCAAATACACGTGACACGAACCCTACAGCCATAAATCACTCTGTCGCTGTTAGAAGAATGAGGCTAATTTCTCCCTGTGGTAAATGATTGACTGCTAAAAGGAGAACGAGATATAATCAGGGGGTTGTTAAAAGTGTAGGTTCTGGTTGGTGGAGGGCATGTCTGTCTGGGTTAAGACCGACAAAAACTTGAACTTGAATAAAGTGAAGGTGATAGTTAGCCTTATTCAACTCACAAAAAGCCACTCAAGTGACATAAATATTGTTTCTGTCTCTCTCTCTTTCACCCTCCCCCTCTCTCACCCCCCTCTCTCTCTCTCTCTCTCACCCCCCCCCCCTCTCTCTCTGTCTCTCTCTCGCTCTCTCTCTCTCTCTCTCTCTCTCTCTCTCTCTCTCTCTCTCTCTCCCCCCTTGTCCCCTCCAGCTCCCCCAGGTCGGACCTGTCCCTGGCCCTGGAGGACTGCATGGTGGCTCTGGACCTGTTCCTCAGGAACCACTTTGAGGAAGCGCAGGTCATGTTACGCTGCAGGTGAGACAGAACCCACCCAGGAACCAGTCCTGGGGTCTGACAGAAAAAAAGAGAGCATGGACAGACAGACTGAACTGAGATCAGTATTTCTTCCATTAGAGGCCGGTCTGTAGACTCTAGAACCTCTGTTTGAAAAAAATGTATGCATCCATTTACAGGCGAGAGCGCCTTATACAGATTGGTTTAAGTTAAGCTTGTTTAAGTCTTTGGAATCTTTGCGTACTCTAATGAGCCGGGAGCATAACCATGAACACCAGTAACACAGTCATTCAGCAGATTGTGGAGCAGCCACACGCCTTTCTCTGATTACCTTTTGTCACCTGCTCTTTCACTCCTGCAACACCTGCTTTCTCTCTCTTCTTTGTTGTCATGGTTGTGTTCACCGTTCTGTCTCTTCAACATCTCCTGAGGTGTTAACCAGGCCACTCCCTAGCCCCAATTTCACCTCCTCCCTGTGTGTGTGTGTGTGTGTATGTGCACACTATCCCTGCTCCGAA
>NC_140376.1:1625000-1672500 GCF_054491055.1 Hypomesus nipponensis | reverse complement strand
GGGCTTCTCTGGGAACAAGGTGAGGGGTCATTCCTGGTCGTATTGGGCCTGAGATGAGGCCTGCGGGCATCACAACAAGGGTTAGGGTTAGGTGAAGGGGTGTGTAACCGTAGTCATTATGACTAATGAGTGTGTGTGTGTGTGCTTGTCTCTGTCCCTGTGTGTGTGTGTGTGTGTGTGTGCGTGTGTGCAGGAGTTTGGTCTGCAGCAGCTCCAGGAGGGGCTGACAGAACACACCTTCAGGTCGTTCCTGTGTAACATGCTGCTGCTCTGCTACCACACCTTCATGAGCTTCATCCTGGGTGAGACCACTGGCTGGCTGGCGGACTGACCAATTAATAGACAGACACACTGTGTACAGGGGAATGCAGAGTGACTAACCTGTGTGTGCTGGTGTGGTGATGCAGGTACAGGGGAGGGGGACGTAGGCGATGCAGAGAAGCTCCTGCAGCCGTACCTCCAACAGTACCCCACGGTGAGTCTGCACATCCTGGTGCAACTACAAGTGTTGTCATCGAAGGATGTGTTTATGATGGGATGTTGTTTCCAGGGGTCCATCTTCCTGTTCTTCGCTGGGCGGATAGAAGAGATCAAAGGAAACCTGGATGCTGTGAGTTTGTGATCTACCTGTCCATCCTTTCATTTAGGAATGTGCTCAATCATCAAATCATTCATTTGTGTGTGTGTGTGTGCGTTTGTGTCTGTATGTGTGGGATTGCATGTATGTGGGTGTGTGTACGTGTGTGTGTGTGTCCCAGGCTATAGCCCGCTTCGAGGAGTGCTGCGAGGCACAGCAGGAGTGGAAACAGTTCCACCACATGTGTTACTGGGAGCTTATGTGGTGCTTCACCTACAAGAGACACTGGAAGATGGCCTACTTCTACGCTGACCTGCTCAGCAAGGAAAACACCTGGTCCAAGGTCGGATGGGAAGGGGGGTGGAGGAGGGGGGGTGGGAGGTGGAGGAGGGGGGGTGGGGGTTGGGGGTGGGGGTTGGAGGAGGGGGTGGACTCGATAACTTCCTCTAACTTTCTGTGGCATGATGGCTTCCTGTTGTTTATAATTTCCTGTGGCTTGATCACTTCCTGTCGTTTGTGATTCGGCAGCTTGTGCTGCTGCTGTGGGCGTCTCAGAAACTTTCAGGACGTTAGAAAGGGTGGAATCTAATGCACAGATCCTGGCTGGAGGGAACACAAAGTTAATACACAACAATGCAATACAGACAGCATCTAATTGATCCTAAGCCAAACTAGTTCAGTTAGATATACATTTATATCAAGCTGTTCCAAGCTTTTGTTACTGTTGGATTGACAGATTATGTAACGTTAGTCTCCTAGGATCCTGTTTATGGTTGACTCGGTGATGATTGATTATTCTCTGGATGTCACTGCTCTGATGTCACTGCTCTGCTGTAGAAGTGTCATCACATCCCTCTGCTAATTAGAGCTTTTGTGATTTACAGTGTGTGATATCCTATGTTGTCTCTGGAGATGGTAAATAATGCTTACACTGGTAACACCTGGCATGTGTGTGTGTGTGTGTGTGTGTGTGTGTGTGTGTGTGTGTGTGTGTGTGTGTGTGTGTGTGTGTGTGTGTGTGTGTGTGTGTGTGTGTGTGGGTGGGTGGGTGTGTGTGTGTGTGTGTGTGGGTGTGTGTGTGTTTCACTAGGCTACATATGCCTACATGAAGGGTGCCTACCTCAGCATGCTCAGCAAGGAGGAGTGCCAGCCGTTTGGGGAGAGTGAAGTCGCCCTCTTCAGGTGACAAGGGGAAACTACACCTGGATTTACTGCATTTACCATAAGTGTATATCATGTACTATATGTAGCATGTACTTTTTGTATTATTATACCTAACTAAACTATTCTTTTAACTATAATTTTATTGCAGGCAGGTCCATGGGCTGAAGCAGAAGATAGCGGGCAAGTCTTTACCCACGGAGAAGTTTGCGATCAGAAAGGCTCGTCGCTATTTGTCAGAGAACCCCATTGCTGTTCCGGCCCCTCCCCTGGTCAGTACGACTCACGTTCACGGCCCCTCCCCTGGTCAGTACGTCACATGGTCCCGGCCCCTCCCCTGGTCAGTACGTCACAGGGTCACGGCCCCTCCCCTGGTCAGTACGTCACACGCTCACAGCCCCTCCCCTGGTCAGTACGTCACATGGTCCCGGCCCCTCCCCTGGTCAGTACGTCACACGGTCACGGCCCTTTCCCTGGTCAGTACGTCACAGGGTCACACAGCGACACTATGACTCGTCCTATCCCACATGAGGGTTTGAAACCGTGTGACTGTCACTGTGAATCCACCAGTTCCTGACAGGTTTGTCTACACGTCACAGTGCATTTGTAGTGGTTGTAACAAGCAGCACTTTGAAGCTGAGGGGGATCTGTTTTCACTCAGACTGACTGCAGAGGCCCTGAGGGACCCTGACTGTTGTGAAAGGGTTACCATGGTGTTAAGGGTTACCATGGGGTTAAGGGTTACCATGGTGTTGTGTCTGTGCAGGAGATGATGTACATCTGGAATGGATACACGGTCATCGGCAAGCACAAAGACCTGACGGAGGGTATGCTGAAAACCCTGGATGAGGCGCAGAGCAAACTGGACTGCGGCCCAAGTAAATAACTTCCACTACACCGAGCCTAGAATCACTACAAGGCTCCACAACTCCACTTAACCATCACTTCATCCAAGGGCACCTTGCTCAGCACGTGTGTGTGTCCGGTGTGTCTGTGTTTGTGTGTGTCTGTGTGTGTGTGTGTGTTCCTCAGAGACAGAGTTCTCCATAGACGACCAGTGTCTGGTGAGCCTGCTGAAGGGTCTCTGTCTCAAACACCTGGGACACCAGGATGAGGCAGAGCACTACTTTACCCTGGTGCTCTGCAAGTAAGACACACAAACACACACACACACACACATGAACACACACACACATGAACACATACACACACACATGAACACACACACACACACACACACGAACACACACACACACACACACATGAACACACACACATGCACACACATACATAAACACACTGTGCACACATTCTCCACTCTCTCACGCACACGTCCGCAAACCAACCTGCTGCCCCTGTGCACATGTACCCTAGCCACACGGCGTAACCCTGGCGACCGAGCCTGACCCGAACTGTGTTGTTTTGTCCGTCTCAGCGAGTCCCAGATCAAGTATGACCACTACCTGGTTCCTAACGCACTGCTGGAACACGGCCTGCTGTGTCTGGAGCAAGGCAGGAAGGAGGAGGGCGTCAAACTACTGGAGACGGCCAAGTGAGCAGGGAGGGGCTTCACCTCGTAGCCTAGCATATCCAACCAGGCTTCACACTTAGGATCACGCTGATACTAGTTTGGAACTATAGCCAAACACATTTGAATGACTTTGATATGATCCCACAAGATGTTGCGATGTACCTACTCGATGTGCAAGCTCTTTTAGAGTACATCTTGCAGATGCTGCACTGTCTTGTGTTGACAAGCCTCTGCTTTGCTCCTTTGGTGTTAACAGGCAGAATTACAAGAACTACTCCATGGAATCACGAACTCACTTCCGCATCCAGGCTGCTCTCCACAAAGCCAAGGCCTCCACTGAGAACGGCCTCCACCTGCCCTCCAGCCCTTAGCCAATGGGAGGAGACCAGACCAAGGGCCAACTTCCTGCCATCCCACAATGCACTGCTTAGGCCAGCGCTGCTTGGGATGGGCCAATCAGAGCCAAAGTACCACTTCGCCCTCACATCGTACAACCTTCAGCGGTCGCCTGACTGAACAGAAAACAAGATCCTACCTAGACCATCTTCTTCACCCCTGATAAACAAGACTGATACACTATTGACATGGTCTTGGTCGACATGGTTGGCTACCAGTATATACCCAGGCTTCTCTTTATGCAGAATCTCTAAAGCAAATAATTGTATGTGTTTTTAATGCCTGTCACTGGCCTTGGGTCAAATCAAATCAAATCAAATTTATTTGTATAGCCCTTTTTACACGCAAGCATGTCACAGAGGGCAGAGGGTCAAATACATTCATCAAATACGTGAAAATATTTGACTGTAACTTTTCTGAAGTCTGTACTGGGTGAACGAAATCGAAGACGGTACAGATTATTGGTAATGTAATGTCGTTTGACCCAGGCCTACCAGGCCGCATCTGATTGGTTTATCACTCTGCATGGGATCTTTGAGCTCCCTCCCCGGTCTCTCTGATTGGCTTCTGTGCACCATGCGGCTCTACCATTGGTAAATGTGATTCTGTTCTATATCTGTTATTCTTTTTTAATTAATGTCTCTTCCTTCTTTTTGAACCTTCTGCAGTAGGTGCACATGACATTAATTAGATTGTCTTAAACAGTTCAAATGCCTCTGAAGAAATTTGCATTCCTATTGCAACATGTATGGTTGCATTTGTTTTTGAGTGTGTGTGTGTGTGTGTGTGTCTGCGTGCTTGTCTGTACGTGTGTGAAGCAGGGGTTATTTTAGCGTGTTTATTTATTAACTGCAAAAGGCGCCTTTTTACAAAATTGTCCCGTTTTAAGTGGACAGATGAACGTGTCTTTTAGAAAGGCAGAATCCCTCTTCTTCTACGGCTGTGGACAGACTTTAACAGTACTTGAAACAAACAAGCCGGTCTTTGACGAGGAAGCAGGAAGTTTTGGCTGGCTGCCAGGATCATCTTTAGAGAGTGAAGCTTCAACAACCACAAGAGCTTCCCAAACTATACACACTGCTACACCAGCCTCAGCCATGCTGGGTTTGAACCACACAAGACACACCTGCGGTACATAGTCATGATCATAAATGACGCTAATATAGATCGTTATTCAATCATCTGTATATGACCAGTTCTGTTTGTAATAAAAAGTAACAGGTCTTATGTTGTTAATCAATTGTTAGTTGTTAGTTAATACATGAAGTTGACAGCAGGTGTGTGTCTATTCAAACAGTAAGATTGTGTATCAAACTTGATGTTTGAATTAGAGCTCTCGTGATTTATTTGAAGATTATAGAGGAAGGTTTATTGGTTCAGGTTAGGATACAACCAGTGACAGAATCTACAATAAAGATTGTCTAACATGGTGGAGGAAATGTGTAAAAATTGCTTAATTTGGAAGAAGGTTTTGAGGTAATATAATCACTGTTCTTATTTTCTCGTTACTTTCCTGGGTTTACTGATTTAAAGATCCAAACACAACTTTATTAGCACTGTGACAGGTCAGCGTATTCTGTGGGGCATGGCTACTTTTGAGCAGATTGACATTCCTGTACATACTCTGAATGTTGGTTTTGTAATTTAAGATTAAACGATCAAAGAAGTAACTCAACACAAAACTGTTTGACTTTCTTGAAAATAACAATGTGACTTTGGACTCGTGTGTGTACGTTTCAATAGGTGTAGGAAATTACAAGCGTACAGTTACATGCATTCTACAAGTGGAAGAAAAAAAACGTTTTTTCATGGTGTGACTGAATGCGTTTGCTGTATTATTTTCCTACTTCGAGGTCTGTTTGCAACCTTGTAGTCAGATACAGCAAAATTATCTTAAACGATCAATCTCTAGCTATGTGTTTATGTTTTGCAAACAGTAATGTGGACAGGCATCCTATTGGTGGAAGCGGAGAACTTCCTTAGTGGAGACTGAAGGGCATTGGTTGTCTCGTCTGGGGGCGGAGTTTGGTGTTGCTACATCACCTTCCTAGCGTCGGTGATCGGGGCTGGAAAGTCCCTCTGAAAGACCGTTCTTTGTGTGGCGACTGGCGAGAGCTGTTTTGTTTTTGCTTAACAGCTCTCGTGGGTTGTGATACATTTTACAATGTGCGGGCATCAAAAAGACTGATTTAACATTGTGTAATTATACACTGGAAGATAAAGGAGAGAGTGCCACAGACGTAGCAAAGCGACACGGACAAGGGAGGGAGTTTGAAGAGATGGGAAATTGTCTGAAATCTCCTACCTCGGACGATATCTCATTGCTGCACGAATCTCAGTCGGACAGGGCTAGCTATGGTGAGGGGAACTACCCAGATCAGGAACCTCCTCCACCGTACCAGGTAGGTCAAAAGGTTTTCTTCCAGTTAGTTAGCTTAGCTCGATAACTGGCTACTTAAAGATAAACAAAACAAAGCCATCTAGCTAGGCCATCACGCACAGCTTGCTGTATGTTTCAGTTAGCAGCGAACTGGACTAGACTAAAACGCTAGCTATGTGTCAGGTTCCACAGACAACTAGGTTTACAACTTGGGTTTAACGTGGCGAAACTGGCCCCGATCAAATGTCTTGCCCAGGGAAGCCACTACAGAAATGATCACTACGCCTTTATAGATTGACAAGTAGTTTTTTTTTCTATGTTGAATGTATTTCAACCTTGTCTAGGCGGTTAGTTGATTAGGTATTATTCCAATGTTGCAACATGATCCTCCCGGCTTTGTTTACATACATTAAAAGCCACCATTGGCCCATATATTTCCACAGCAGTTCACCAAAACTTTCAACGTGTCACGACAAGTTGACTTGCTGCATCCATCCTGTGTTGGGAAACTAGCCTTTCGTTTTGAGCCAGCTCTGTGCTTCATCACCATCGACATGTGGGCTTCAGAGTACCCCCCCCCCCCACTCTAGTGAATCAAGGCAGTGTTGGCCCAAACTCAGACGTCGAAAGCGCCAAGTCTTCCTCCTAGAACTAAGACTTAGAACACAGGTCCTATTCAAGCTATATCTACGGATTTATTTTTGTTCCAATCTGTGACCAAGCCAAATGTAGGCTTGTAATGGAATGTTGCATCCTTGCCAACAATGTCAACCTTGTATGTGGAATATGGACATTCTAGACATATTTCATGTAGGTTTACAGTAGGCAGGTCAAACAGTTTGTCTAACCCCAAAGTGCACCAGAGGAGAGAACTAGTTTGTGAGTTCTTAGTTCAAACATTGGCTAGCTACAGCAAAGGCAGGAGGCCTCAAATCCCCTTGTTTGGTCGAGTTGGCTCGCAAACAGACTACTGAAGTCACATGCAGTCTAACCTTGCACTTCACTGCCTATGACTGATGGTGTTATGTAAATGGATGGAAGTGAAGCCTTATCTGAAGATCTAAGATAAGAGTCTTTGGTGAAAGCAGGTGTTGAAGGTTTTGACTTTGCTACTCTCTCACAACTGGCTAGGAGCTCAAATTTCCTTATAATTTCTTATATAATTTTTGTAGAAATGTTTGTATAGTTTCTGTAGAAATCAGCCTGTGGGTATACCTACCAAACAGTTATCCATCAGCAGTAACTTAAACCTTCTAACTTCTGTAAGAAATGTTTCTTTCAGTCAGCTCATTGACCTTTTGTGGCACCTTAATCACAAACACAGAACCTCCAGACTACCAAGTCACCTTACAGATAACACTGAAGTTATCAAGCAGATAACACTGAAGTTGTCAAGCAGATAACAGTGAAGTTATCAAGCAGATAACCAGATGACGTTGCATGCATTCCGCCCGGTCAGTGAAGGAGACGGCAGTTTCTGGTCGTCAGAGATGCAGTCAACATGAGAGTCCTGCTGTCAGAAACACCTGGGAGAGAGTTGAGGTTTTGTTGACATTATCCCTACCGTCCTCGCTAGCTACGCACAATGTTTGGACTTTAAATGTTGACTGACCACACAGTGAGGAGACACACAGGTGTGTTTTGTCTTTGTGGACTTACCCCGAGTCCAGTTTTAGCGATAGTAGAGATTCCTGCAGTGAGAAGCAGGTTTCTCAGCAGCGGCTGTGCGAGGCCAGCTGGGGTACGGTCCTGTCAGCTACATCAGATCAGGGGCCCGTGGCTGCTACCTGTATGCTGGAGGCCCAGGGTCAGGGGGTTAGCTGGAGGCCCAGGGTCAGAGGTTAGCTGGAGGCCCAGGGTCAGGGGGTTAGCTGGAGGCCCAGGGTCAGGGGGTTAGCTGGAGGCCCAGGGTCAGGGGGTTAGCCGGAGGACCAGGGTCAGAGGTTAGCTGGAGGCCCAGGGTCAGGGGGTTAGCCGGAGGCCCAGGGTCAGGGGGTTAGCTGGAGGCCCAGGGTCAGGGGGTTAGCTGGAGGCCCAGGGTCAGGGGGTTAGCTGGAGGCCCAGGGTCAGGGGGTTAGCTGGAGGCCCAGGGTCAGGGGGTTAGCCGGAGGACCAGGGTCAGAGGTTAGCTGGAGGCCCAGGGTCAGAGGTTAGCTGGAGGCCCAGGGTCAGGGGGTTAGCCGGAGGACCAGGGTCAGAGGTTAGCTGGAGGCCCAGGGTCAGAGGTTAGCTGGAGGCCCAGGGTCAGAGGTTAGCTGGAGGCCCAGGGTCAGGGGGTTAGCCGGAGGACCAGGGTCAGAGGTTAGCTGGAGGCCCAGGGTCAGAGGTTAGCTGGAGGCCCAGGGTCAGGGGGTTAGCTGGAGGACCAGGGTCAGGGGGTTAGCTGGAGGCCCAGGGTCAGGGGGTTAGCCGGAGGACCAGGGTCAGGGGGTTAGCCGGAGGCCCAGGGTCAGGGGTTAGCCTGAGGCCCAGGGTCAGGGGTTAGCCGGAGGCCCAGGGTCAGGTGTTAGCCGGAGGCCCAGGGTCAGGGGGTTAGCCTGAGGCCCAGGGTCAGGGGGTTAGCTGGAGGCCCAGGCACACTCCCCACTGCCTCCTGCTCAGCAGCTGAAGAGGGGGAAGGCTTCATCTGTCTGCAGCCTGCACAGAGCCAGGCCCCACCAGTGCACTACAACAGGACAGAGTTAAATCTCGCAGCTCTGGAGCATGTGAAGTCTTGGGTTCGGGGCATGGTGTAGGGTAGTCGGATAGCTTCTTCTTTTCCCTTAAAAATCGCATGTGACTCGCAAATGAGAATCAACAATATTAAGCAGGCTAGGCCAAAAAGACTCTGGTGCTGCCATTTTGTTTTGAAGCCTGGTGGCTGATAGGCTTACTGGGAGGAACGCGTGTGTGTGTGCGTGTGTGTGTTCTCTCTGTAGCACCTCCTGCATCACATTGTGAGCAGAGGAAGGAAGGAGTTGCTATTTTACTGTAATCAGCTCTGCTGGTATTAGAGAAGAAGGGGAGGTGCGTGTGTGTGTGTGTGTGTGTGTGTGCACCACACAAGTGTTAATTTGGAAAGCAGCTGGTGAAAATGCTGACTCACACCAGTGTGACTGGGTATGAGGAGATATGCACAGTGTGTGGGTGCTGCTGTGAGTGGAGGTGTGTGTCAGAGTGTGTCCGTGGGAGACATGGGTGTGTGTGTGTGTCCACACACACACCACACACACACCCCAACGTGTGTCAAGGCATCCCTCACTGACGACTGGAATGGTGCTGGTGTGTGAGATTTCTCCCTGTTGTTTAGCAGACAGCCTCTGGTCTGGTATCTCTGGGCTAGTGTGGCCTGGCTGGGCTTGGCTCTTTCATGGCAGGTCTAGATGACCAGGGACTGTTTATTGATCACATTCAGTCTGGCACAAAGACCATCATCCTGCTGTCAGCTTGCTTAATGGCCTGACCTCATTGGGTGCTGAATACACCTTGCAAACATGAAAAGTGTGTGTGTGTGTGTGTGTGTGGCTGGCCTGGAGGAAGAGAATGATCTAAGACTCCCAACTCTGGACTAGAGAGAATGCAGTAAATCTTTCAGCAGGGGTGTCTGCCAACTGAGGAGGAACAAGAGCAGATCGCACCACACACACACCACACACACTCACACACACATCACACACACACACACACACATCACACTTGTCAACACACTTACCGACAGCTTGGTGTTGTCAGCAGTTTGTTTTAAACCAGCCCAGCAAGATCAGTTGCAAAGAGAGCAGAAGTTGGTGCGCTATCCAGCCCCAGGGAGGGCACAGGGGTCAACGAGGGAGCACTGAAATGAGAGGGAGGGAGAGAAGCCAAGGGGTGAATGACAACTCAACCTGCTGGAGGATGATGTCCAGAGGCTAACTTCACATATCGTTTAGATGGTTCTCACCACGTTACCACGGTGACGACAGGAGGCCCCTGTCGAGTGGTCTTCTCCTCCCGCCTCATCCCCCCCGGGCGTCTGACTGAACCCAGATAGGCCTGTCTGATCCAGACACAGATTAGTCTAATCCTAGTCCTCGACTACCAAATGACTCATGGATCCTGGTTGATGAGGCGTGTAGCTTCTAGACTGTGTGAGTCGGGGCTGCTTCCTTAACTATGCTGTTGCAACACAGCGGATTGGTCCAGTGGATTACACAGCACTAGTGTGGTAACCCTGGGAACAACAGACCTTTGTCCAATCAAGCCAGGCCGTGTCGGGGCTCGACTAAAACTCCATGTAAGTTGTCCGACTGTTGCAGTTTTCCCTTACAATTTCAACTCCAAGGCCCAGTTTAGGATGAGCCTAGTCCTAAACTAAGAGAAACATTTAATGAAGATCTCCCTTGAAAAAGTTTAGTCTAGGACTAGGTTTTATCCATGTCTGGGAAGCTGGACCCATGTGGTGGGCATTTTAGCTTCTGAGATCTAGGCTACCTCCCCACCCTGACACAGCTAACACACTAACCCTAACCCTCCACAGCACCCCTCCAAGACAGGAGCAATCCATGCCACGTCTCCGCGTTCACACTGGCCAGCCAAGGACAGGTCGACAGACAGACGGACTGACCCAGCAAGCTGACCCCCACACACTGACAGACACGCAGACAGACAGACACGCAGACAGACAGACACGCAGACAGACAGACACGCAGACAGACAGACACGCAGACAGACAGGCTGACAGACAGACAGGCTGACAGGCTGACAGGCTGACAGGCTGACAGACACAGACAGGCTGACAGGCTGACAGACAGACAGGCTGGCAGACGGACTGACCCAGCAAGCTGACCCCCACACACTGACAGACACGCAGACAGACAGACAGACACGCAGACAGACAGACAGACACGCAGACAGACAGACAGACACGCAGACAGACACGCAGACAGACACGCAGACAGACACGCAGACAGACACGCAGACAGACAGGCTGACAGACAGACAGACTGACAGGCTGACAGGCTGACAGGCTGACAGGCTGACAGGCTGACAGACTGACAGGCTGACAGACTGACAGGCTGACAGACTGACAGGCTGACAGACTGACAGGCTGACAGACTGACAGGCTGACAGACTGACAGACTGACAGGCTGACAGACGGACTGACCCAGCAAGCTGACCCCCACACACTGACAGACACGCAGACAGACAGCTCGTGTTTGGAGGCGAAGGCTTCGGTGTCAGAGCAGACAGAATACTGCCCAGTCATGCTGCTGTGGGTGTCCCTCAGTGCTGTTCTGACACCTGCCAACTCACCAGCCTCCTTGGGAACTGAAGCCCTGGCTGCTATTCTGGGACGGGTAACATGGCGGGCACCAGTCTGCCATGCCAGACCACATCTACCTGCCTCTCTTACCTCTGGTGTCTCTCATTTACCTGCCTCTCTTACCTCTGGTGTCTCTCATCTACCTGCCTCTCTTACCTCTGGTGTCTCTCATTTACATGCCTCTCTTACCTCTGGTGTCTCTCATCTACCTGCCTCTCTTACCTCTGGTGTCTCTCATCTACCTGCCTCTCTTACCTCTGGTGTCTCTCATCTACCTGCCTCTCTTACCTCTGGTGTCTCTCATCTACCTGCCTCTCTTACCTCTGGTGTCTCTCATTTACCTGCCTCTCTTACCTCTGGTGCCTCTCATCTACCTGCCTCTCTTACCTCTGGTGTCTCTCATCTACCTGCCTCTCTCACCTCTGGTGTCTCTCATCTACCTGCCTCTCTTACCTCTGGTGCCTCTCATTTACCTGCCTCTCTTACCTCTGGTGCCTCTCATCTACCTGCCTCTCTTACCTCTGGTGTCTCTCATCTACCTGCCTCTCTCACCTCTGGTGTCTCTCATCTACCTGCCTCTCTTACCTCTGGTGTCTCTCATCTACCTGCCTCTCTTACCTCTGGTGCCTCTCATCTACCTGCCTCTCTTACCTCTGGTGCCTCTCATCTACCTGCCTCTCTTACCTCTGGTGCCTCTCATCTACCTGCCTCTCTTACCTCTAGTGTCTCTCATCTACCTGCCTCTCTTACCTCTGGTGTCTCTCATCTACCTGCCTCTCTTACCTCTGGTGCCTCTCATCTACCTGCCTCTCTTACCTCTGGTGCCTCTCATCTACCTGCCTCTCTTACCTCTGGTGTCTGCCTCTCTGTCTCTCAGGCAGGCCATTTGCTGTCCTGTTCCAGAAACCACCAGGGGGAAGCTGCCCCCTGCAGGAGAGAGGTGTTCTGTTGGTGGCCTAGTTTGGTGGCGTTTTGGATGTTTACGTCCAATCAGGAACAGGAGGGGGGGGGGGGTTCTTCAATCTCTCTGGCAACCATGACCACACTAACACTGCCTGTTTGGGGTCTGCAGCTGTGTGTGTGTGTGTGTGTGTTGGGGCCTGGTATTTCAGGTTGTCAGCTGCTCTTTTTCATCCCCATCTGGTGTGTGTGTGTGTGTGTGTTTGAACTCAGCTTGCCAGACACTCTTGGTCTGCCTGAGTTCTTGGCAGCTGGCTGCCTGGTTGGCACAGGAGACAGGGGCACCCGGTGGGCCTTCTCTCTCTCTCTCTCTCTCACTCACTCACTCACTCACTCACACTCTCTCTCACTCTCACTCTTTCTATCCCTCACTTTCACTCTTTCCCTCGCTTCTCTCCATCTCGGCACCATTAAAGCACACCTTTTGGTGATGTTGTGTTGAGGGGACAGACGCTATCCTTTCCTCTTGGTCCCTCACAGGAGAGTTCTGAACCTCCATAAACCAGGTGTGTGTGTGTCAAGACAAAGAGAGTGCTGACTACTGCACAGCATCCTCTGAACACGACCTCTCCTGTCAAACACAGCTGTTGAGACACACACACACACACATGGCGTCATTTGGAGGCTGTTATTGTCGCCCTGTCTATTTTGGACAGGCCTGTCTGAAAATACTGTAAAATGCTGACTCCTGTGTTTCAGGAAGCCAACCAGCATCAGTCACTTAAACAGCCAACTGCTTGTTAGCCAACCAGCACCTAGACAGCCAGCCAGTCAGGTCAATCAGCTATCCAAATAGCCAGCTGGAGCCTACATAAGAATTTGACAGACTCTGGGCTGGGGTACATGTATGCAGAAGTAATACAGGGATCGATAGATTCTTTGTGTTCCTCCAACTGTCTCATTTACAACAGTCTGCAACAGTCTGCAACAGTCTGCAACAGTCTGCAACAGTCTGCAACAGTCTGGCTGTTTTCTCTCTGAATTTCTGTCACTTTCAGTCTTGTGCTTTTCTGTCTCTTTCTGTCTGTCTCTTGTGTTTCCTGCCCGTCTGTTTCGAGGAAGAACTCTGGACTGTGCAAACACCGCCCCCCGGTGGAGGAATATCTCTCATCTCATGAGACACATGGAGAGTGAAAACAAGTTTCCTACTGTACTCTCAGTCTCACAAGCGTTCTGATTATGACGAATAATATCACAACGTTCTGCATCAGCTCTGTGACCGTGATCCTAGCTGTGGAGTCACAGGTCAGGACCAACACTGAAGGCTTCCGTCTTACGAGAAGCAGATGATGATGGACCCTAGGCCTCAGTGTTGTTTGTGTATCATTTATAGTTAGTCATTCAGCAGACGCTCTTATCCAGAGGGACTTACAGTAAGTACAGGGACATTCCCCCCGAGGCAAGTAGGGTGAAGTGCCTTGCCCAAGGACACAACATCAGAAATAGGTTTTTTTTTTAAAACAAAAAAAACGCTTCAACACAAAAATGAGTTCAATGCTACGCTAAGATAGAGGAGGGTAAAGAACTGCTCGAATGTAGTCTGTACACCTTCTGCTGACTGAATATGTGTGAACCGTGCAGGTCTCTAACTGTGTGTCCCTTCCTTCCAGGAGCAGGGTCAGGTCCCTGTGTACCACCCCACGCCCAGCCAGGCCCGATTGGCCACCCAGCTGACGGAGGAGGAGCAGGTGCGCATCGCCCAGCGCATCGGCCTCATTCAACACCTGCCCCGCGGCGTGTACGACCCAGGACGCCACGTCACTGACAAGAAGATCAGAGAGTGAGTAGAACTGCTGCACCTGCCCCTCACCTGCCCCTCACCTGCCCCACACCCACCCCACACCTGCGCCAGAAAAAATCATTGAAGAGTAGTGGAAGAGGACTCTACTGTGCTATACTCTTCTGTACTCTACTGTGCTATACTCTACTGTACTCTACTGTGCTATACTCTACTGTACTCTATTAGGATAAGGATTTTTGTCATTCCAAAACATGGTACATGAGCTGGAACTAAATTAGGTACTTAGGTCCGGTTAAAACGACTCACAAATAAATAACTAAACTACTCATCATAAATAAATACAATAAATTCAGATAACCAATCATAAACACACATAGATCCATACCTGCTCGAGGGGGGAGGGACAAGGTGGATCTGGGCCTTTGCGACATTGTGCTCTATTGTGCTCTATCGTGCTCTGCTTTAAACAACTCTGTTTAAGGCTTCTCTGTTCTCCTCTGTCCTCAGGTGTGTGATCTGTATGATGGACTTTGTGTACGGCGACCCCATCCGGTTCCTGCCCTGCATGCACATCTACCACATGGACTGTATAGACGACTGGCTGATGCGCTCCTTCACCTGCCCCTCCTGCATGGAGCCTGTCGATGCCGCCCTGCTGTCTTCCTACGAAACCAACTGAACACACACACACACACACACCAGATGCTGCGATGCTCTAGTCCAACTGGTACACAAACATACACACACTCAAACTGCCCCCCCTCCTACCTACAACCAAACCTTTGAATGCTCGTGGCCCTGTGAGACCAAATGATCTGTTGTAGGTCACGGGGTCCCCCATCTCATCCACAACTTCCTCTCCCTCACTAGACTGGGGAGAAGGTATTCACAGGACAGCCTGGCTGGCAAGTCAAGCGGGGGGGCAAGACAAGGAACTGATTTACTAGCTGTTGGTCTGGACATCACCAACTAGCTACTGACTGGTTGGCTGACTGGTTGGCTGACTGGTTGGTTGGTCTGGAGAACTCGGGACTCAGAACTCAGAGAGGTATTCCTGCCAGGGTGGACAGACTGACTCTGGGACCATAGCTGCACCCACCTCCACCCTTCCCCTCCTCCACCTCCACCACCTCCACCCTCCCCTCCAGGTGTCCCTACTGCCTCTTGTCCAGAGAGGAAGGAAGAAAGTCACGGGCGGCCAGGGGGACTTTGTGGGTTTTTAGATATCCGCTACGGAGACTGTTCTACTAACAGCACATCCACTATGAAGACTTATAAATGTGTGTATAGTAGTCAAGAGACATTTGATTTGCGTGTGCGTGTGTGTGTGCTCTCGCACTCGGCTAACCATTCAGTATAAGGGCTCAGTTGATACCACTTCCTTCTCTGCAACCACACAGAAGCGCCATCTAGTGGTGAGGCACAGTAATGTTCGGCACAGGGAACTCCTGGATCTGATCCCAGCTTCAAGTCATGTTGGGTTGAAGCATACAGTGCAGATGGTAGAGTAGAAATGATCATTCCACCCGCACCACATACATACACGTCATGCACACATCACACTGGTATTGCAATGACTCCGTTGATTTTCGGAACATCTCGAAATATTGTCCTACGTGCAACCGTGTAATCAAACATCACTATAAGCACAAGAAAAACAAACGTTCAAGAAGAAGATGGCTCTCAAGTATTTGTGTTTTCAGGAAAGAAGAAAGTCGCGCTCCTTCTTCAACCGTACGGACGGTGTCTCGTGCTGAGGACTAATCCTCACTGACATTTAAGAGGTTTAAAACATGCCTTGAGTGTTTTTGTGTGTGTTTGTTGGGGAGGGGGGAAGGGGAGCTGTAAATCATTCAGATTTTGCACAGTATAGATGTATCGTTAGTCTTGTAATATTTCATTATGGAGTTGTGTTGCCTTAGTTTACATAACGAGGACCTCCGTGCTAACTGGTGTTCAAAATCGAGTGCACCCACTAGCTTTCCACCTGGGCCCACCACAAGGTGTGCACTTCGTTTACTGTTCCCGAGTAGGATGTTTTTTTTTTATTAAAGTACCGTAAAGCTTTCTTTAAAAGTAAAGAAAAAGCACGAAATGGGATGATAATTCACCTGCTTATGTCTTGCATCCTAATATAGGTAACTGAGAAAATAATAGGAAAGACATTTGAAATAATTAAAACGTTTATAAACTCCACCAGAAGCAATTTATAATATGTCGGCCTACTAAACAAGTCAACACGTGTGATTCACATCAATGTAAATGCGTATTCCTTAGCATTCATAGACCCCCCTCGCCCTATAAAGGACTGCAAAAAATTGCAGATGCCTACGGGCCTGTGCGGCGCGGGCGCGTTTTGTCTTTGCATGTGCGAGGTTGTTTGTTTGTGTAAGCCTGTGAGTACTCTCTTTGTTCTTTGTAAGTATACATATAATATGTACTACTGGCAATTAATAAATGAAACTATGCTATGGAAGTCTGTGTCGTTTGTTTCGTGGAATCAAAGAACAGCTTTCGAAACTCCTGATATAGATCAAGAGTTGACTCGTGAGTCATTTTTAATGAGTACAGCGTCATAGGGCATAAGGTGAGCATGCAGAAACCCTTCTTATCAGAAACGTTAGGAGGAATCGTTATTTTTAAACAAGACGGTGCATGAGACATTGTCATCTTTTACCCATGGCCCTGTCTCTAACCCCTACGGAGTTGCACCAGTGCGGTTGCGTGCGAACATGGATAAATAGGAAAGAGAATTGGGACACAGGGCAAAATACATTTCTCTGAGGAAATGATAAGACTTAATTTTATTTATTTTTGGGAAAAGGCCAATAGGTCAGATTTTCTTTCCACACCTGTAGGCATTTAATAGCTACCTGAGTGTGACTTTATGGAGAGAAATATACATGATTTAAATAGATGTTTAGGTGAATAAACATTAGATTTTGGCACAACTGGGCTTTGGGTAATGAATAATAGGACATATCCTATTATAAGTAGAAAATACACGCCAGGCTGCTGTATTCCATATTCATTATTAAAGTATTTATTCACAACGAGTGCATTTAGACAATTCGGTCATAGCCTGAATTCAAAAAGCGTCAGTTAATATGAAATTTAATGTGTGTAGGCGATTTGTTAAGGTCAAGCATGCTAGTAGCTACACCACTGATGAACGCAGTTAGAATTATACGTTACTACCTTTGGTAAAAATATGAACAGTAAAAAATGCATTACGCAACTCGTTAATAAATGTTTCTCGTTTAGAAAGTGCAACAAGAATCTCCACATCGGTGCAGTATAAAAGAAAACGAACAGCTGTCAGGTATGGCAAATAAATAGAGCTCGAATATTTACGGGTATATAGGAGTGTGTGCCAAATTGTTCCAATGCCTTGGCTTAAAATAATGTTAACATGTTCCGCATGTGGCCTATCAAATGCCATTCCCACATTTGAAATAATTGTAGTCAAGCAAGATGAGGCCTTCATTCAGGCCTTGATCATTTAAAAAGGAAGTGGAAACTACCCCGTCTCTGATTCAATTTTAGAGGCTAGTATATAGTGTGTATTAATAAATCTACCATATTGAGGTAGGCCTATATATTATCTGTTTAGGCTTTACATTCATTAGCTATTCTTCCCTTTTCTCGTCTGCTGCTCCATGAGCGTTGGCTCAAAATTATAGGCTACATTTACGCTATTTTTATATTCACTGGGATAATCAATATAAGAGTAAACGAATAAAAACGTTTAAAGTCCTAGGTCCATGTACTCCTTTATGTGCTGTGCCGTGAAATCTCTGTGGTTCATGACGGCCAAGTCATAGGGTGAATGGCCTTGGAGGTTGCGCCGAGAGAGGTCCGTCGTGCGCTCAATAAGATGCTTCACCGCATCCAAATGGCCTTCTCGAGCGGCCAGGTGTAACGGCAGGTTACCGTCGTCATCAAGCAGGTTGACGTCTGCGCCATAGGCAGTCAGAATTCTCAGTGTGTCCGCGTGACCTTCCCTCGCGGCGTCGTGTGTGACGGTGAGACCCTTGATAGTGTCTCGCGCGTTGGGATCTGCACTGGCCTTCAGCAGCGCCTCTGCGATGCCGGGGTTTCCAAGCTTCGTCACCTGTGGAAGAGAGAAGATCATAAATGCTACTCATAAATCTATAATGTGCAATTACTCGGCGTAAACAGAACGTTTTTCATTAGACAAATTGAGGTTCCAGTGAGAAAGTCCGCCAGTTTTCCTTGGTCATATTTGGGTGTTCAGGTATCCTCGGATGTTACTGTAGGCTGTATGATCTTTGATATGCACTTCACTGATGTGACGAAAGGCAATACAAATCCACATCTATTCAATTTGAGTTGTGACATTTTATAACTACAACTATGCCTACGGGGATATTACATGCAACATACAAATACAATGAAATTGACTGACTATTCGTTGAATTTTCCTTTTTGCAGTTTAAATTGGCTTCTGGTTGATCCTGTTATGACACTGAAAAAAGTATATCTTGTGTCTAGTATATCTAGTCTGAGATATTCCTGTCAAATACAATTTTACTTTGAATTTTAGGCCTACTCTTTTCGTTAATAGGCAATAGCCTACAAGTTCAGTTTCTAAATAATGGTAAATAATAGCCGAATTACTCCGTGGATGACCATGTTCAAGACTTTAACTTTATGTGTCAAAGGAAACATGACCAAAAATGTATATGTCTGTACTCACCTGCAATGCGGTCCTGCCGAAAGCATTCACTGCATTAGCATTGGCTCCGTTTTGTAATAAGAACTCCACAACTGCGAGTTCCCCTCTGGCAGATGCGCTACTGAGCCGGTCCGCGGTGTCAGCCATCCTCGGTCTAAACAAAACAATAGAGATAACGTTGATATGGATGCTTCAGTTTGATGTTGAGCCAGTCTTGTGACACTATTGGCACAGCGCGAATGTCTCAACCGAAGAACTGACGTCTCATCTTAAGAACTCAGAGTTGGGGTCCGCCTCTTTAAGAGCCCCCATCACAGTCTTTTTTTCGATTGTAGTATAACAATAACCGTCATAACATATTATATTTGCGTGGATAACTTTTGTTTGATTCAAGGCCTCCCCAGCATTGTTTATTGAGCTCGCTCGTGTCAGTCTCAAAACTCCGCGCTTTTCTTGACATCACACTGGTTTTTGAAACAGCCTACAGTAGACGAGAGAGTAGAGGGGAGGGACAATGATCAGTCTGGTCTAGTGAAGCAACGAAACTGCAAGGATTAACGATGATAAAACTATAGCTAATATATTAGCCTATGTTATTTACTACAGTACATAAATAAATCATGTTTTAAAAGGTAGTCATTTGATGTTGTCTGCATCTGAAGTCGCTTATGTTTTTCTTCAGGCTGTGTGTAAGACCAACGGTTTTGGATCATTGACTTTTCGCAGCCCATTCGGTCGATTGAGCTGCATTTACTTTGAAGATGTAGCAAAGTGTTGCATCTCTAACCCCATAAACGATTCCCTAATATGCATAGGCGTATATTTTATTCTATCATTTCGTATTATTTAGCTGCTGGTATAGGCTAGCGCAAATCCCAATGTGCGAGACTTCAAGACCTCGCACTGTCACTCATGACGCTGCATGGGAAGGCTGGGTTACCCTGCAAACTTCACTTGTTGGTAGTTATGCGCTGTGCATCGTCTTCACATATGAAATAGGAAGATAGAGTATACCTGTAAATTCTCAGTCCCTCATGACAGCCCACAGAATCCGCTTCTACTCAGGTACTCAAAGCTAGATAATTGGATTCATCTGGATTCATCATCTACAGGCCTAACTGGGCTAAATTAATAGGCTACATTTACTTGGGCTTTAGTGTAATCTGACTGTTTAGATATCCTAAATTATTTCACACAGAAAACGCAGCTTCCTTGGGTTTTAAGAAGCCTATAGCCCGTAACTGTTTAGACTTAAGGTCTTATTCTTGGCTGCATGCGTATAAACATATAGCCGAGTTGTTAACCTAACCCCCGTGTTAACTGACATGGCCTACTTTGTAAACGTTGTTAGAAGTTAAAATTAAGCTAAATCAGATAAAGAGAAGGTTCCCTTTGGAGCATGAGTATTCACAGCTGCAATTGGTCCAATGAGCTGTTAACAGACTCAACTCTTTACGACTACCGTAAAGCAATGGGATAACTGTACACTGTTGATAGAAATAAGTGGAGATTGAAGACAATTCTAGCAAATTTTACTACGGTCAAAAAGCAGGGTACAAAGTGCGGCATTTGCGATTTTCTAAGCCGCAACACTTTGTCACTTCTGGTGTAAAGTGTTTTTGTAAACGTAAAGAGGACCTATGCTATAGCTTGTCACCATTCTGACGGCGAGGCGAGAAAGCAAGCGTTAGAAGAAGAATAGCGTTGGTTTAGCCAGTCATTGCGATGGCCTCCGATAGCGACAGCAACATGGACAGAGAAATGATTCTGGCTGACTTTCAGGTTGGTTTCTTAGTTCAATTTGGTTTCAGTAGCTTATGTTGTTCAGTCATACTGAATTTCATTAGTAATGTTAATGTCAACAGCGGCGTCTCACCAGCTGACACAATAAACAGTTGGCATTAGCTCGCAAGTTTGCTAAACTCACTAGCCATCGGTACATGTTGCACCCTCGTTTTGCCTCGCGCTTGCTACAGACTGTCACACTGCGGGGTCAGTTCAGGGCGGAAAATGACATTTTAATTGAATTATACATCTCGAAAGGTCAGTGCCCCGTACAAGGAAGAAAGATTTACTCAATCGAGTGGGGCTTTAACTATAATTGTTAAATAAAATACTTATTGTCCTTAATGATTGACATTTACTATGATTTTTTATGAAGTAACCCGGTATACCGGTGGGCGTCCCGGGCACCCTTAACTGGGTGGTAAAGTCTGTTTTGCACACTGTGTGGCTAACTACATGGCTAGCTAGAATGAATTTGTATTTTGGTGTTGGGGATTATCAGACCAAAACACGCTGCATTCTTGTTGATGCGAAGCCTCATTCATATATAATTATTTTAGCTGTCCCTCAATCTTAGCGCTGCTTAAAATGCATATGATGTGTTGTAGAATTGGGTAGGACTAGTAGAGCTAGCCTGTCGTTGACAAGCTTGCTAGCACTAGCTTGCTCGTAGCTTTATCAGCTAAACTGGACTTTGCTTGAACATATAATTAACGAACAAATGGCTGGGTAGTTAGCAACCTAATTGAGATAATTAAAGTATGGTTCAGAAGATTCGTATTGTTAGACTGACTATGTAAACGCGCCATGATTGTGCTCTATTAATATAGCTTGTTCATGAACACAGCTAACCAAAATAAGGATAGGCTAGCTAGCTAGCACGGTCGGGCACAATACAGCTAACACTAGCTAGCTAGGTAGCTTATTAGCTTGCTATCAACATCACTCAAGCAAGGCATTGATGCAGTTGAATAACAAGGCCAAACGACAAAGAACAACAATGATGTGTCACAACGCTTGTAAATTAAAACAAGTTTTCAGGGTGTCTGTTATAATTGTAGCTGTAATTACCCACTTAAAATCAAACACAAATCTGATAGCTGGGTTTTAGGTTTATAAACATTAATTAGAAATCAGTCTTTAGGCTAGATGGTAATCTGATTTTATAGGAATGTACTCTAATCTTGTAAATCAGTGCAGTAAATGTTACCAATTTACAACAGAATACAATTGAGTTTTGAAGTGGTTTTGTATTTATGTTTTGCTTGACAATAGAAGGCTATTTTTCATCATTTTACCATGAATGTTGTGTAAACATGCATGCAAATAGTTTGGAAAGACAATTGACTCCTGTATGTAACCGGATAATCTGCTTGAATTCGAATATTTAAACACGTCTTCAACCCCTTCTCTGCCCTTTGATGTGTTCTGTTTGTGTCACCAATGACCCTGTTATGTTTCTCTCTATTTGTCCTCCCCAGGCTTGCACTGGAATCGACAACATTGCTGAGGCAATAACCCTTCTAGAACTCAATAACTGGGACTTAGTGGTAAGTCTAGTTTGGTTAGTCACCTCTTTAGCTTTGGGGAAGAAGGGAGTCAGATGGCTGAGCGGTTAGGGAATCGGGCTAGTACTCAGAAGGTTGCCGGTTCAGGACTGTGCCAAATGACGTGTCCTTTGGCAAGGCACTTCACCCCACTTGCCTTGAGGGGGGAATGTCCCTGTACTTACTGTAAGTCGCTCTGGATAAGAGCGTCTGCTAAATGACTAAATGTAAATGTCAAATTTAAGTTGTCTGAGGGCCACACATTCAGTCACTGATGGTCAAGTCTGCATTTTGCTGCAGTGGCCACTGCACTTCTCTCTGTCCATTGGACCTTAGCTAAAAAAGGTGTTCATATAACCTATGGATTATCATACCACTGTGTAGGTTAGTCAAAGCTTATAAATAATGATCCAAAAACAAAACTAAAGGAATTAATTTGTAGAATTAGTGAAATGAAGGACCAGCCACTCTCTGTGCAGCTTCGGTAATGGTGGAACAGATAACTGGGTTCCTGATCTCAGTAGGGTTCCCTTTGTGGGTCCCTGAGTCTGTTAGGGGTAAGACAATACCCTTTGGTGTTACTGCGCTTCTCGGATGGGCGTGTAAAGAATGTGTCGGATTAGTTTAGATTTGAGAAAGATTCATAAGAATTCTCTTTTTTTTTTTTTTTTTTTTTTTAACTCTTCCACCACTCCACAGAAATCTTTTATCTTGGAAGGAGGCTGTGGATAGGTGGAAGGGGGTGTTGCTATTTTTAGCGCAGTGCTGTTCAGTGGGGCTGGCAGCCTCTCAAATCAGGCCTGCAGAAGCCTAAGCAGCGGTTAGACGGTGGACCTGTGAATGTGATGACTTGCATTTCCTCCGCTGGTGCCGCCGGCCTGCAGGGCTGAACGAGGCTGACAAAAGAGCCTTGTGTGTGGGGAGGAGGCAGGACCAGACAGGGCCCACATGCGTCAAGTGTCTCAGAGCCAAATCTGAAAAAACGACAGAGAGTTAAGCCGGTGCCACATAGGGACTTTTAGAAAATGCTACTTTGGTTTAACGTAGAACTTTAAATGTTGTTACGTTTATGTTTTGCCCCATCCGCCATCGAGTCAACTTGCTTCATGTATTTCAGGTTTTGTGGAATTGACACCATTTTGTAGTTTCTTTGGGGGAGAAAACAAATAGAAATACAAGAAATACAACCACTGCTTGGCCAGCTACCCACTATTAGCTGTTGCTATTTTTAGCGAACTACCCCGTATAATCACATCAGTATTTATTTATCAAACACAAAAATGCTGGACCTCTTCTTTTATCGTGGTTTATCTGTTCCTAGAACAGGGGAGGCAGTGTGTGTGTGTGTGTGTGTGTGTGCGCGCGCGTGTGCGTGTGCGTGTGCGTGCGTGTGCGTGTGCGTGTGTGTGTGTGTGTGCGTGTGTGCGTGTGTGTGTGTGTCAGTCCACTTGACACGCTCCCCAACAAAAGAGCACAAGAGGCCATCTCACTGCCTGCTTTGTCTTTCCTCCGGCCCTCTCTGTTCGTCGCAGCTCGGCACCATGGACCTGTGACAGTCAGTCTATGTTACTGCCACTGTGGGCTGCAGTGAGGTCAACTGTGACAGTCAGTCTATGTTACTGCCACTGTGGGCTGCAGTGAGCGTTCATCCCAGCAGCCTCACCCACGGTGCTTGGTGGGGGCCCTTGCCCCCCTTAAATGTACAGTCAGAATCATTATAAACATGGTAGTTTGCCTGTTAATGCCTGCAATGCATATGACAACCATAATGTTTAATGTAGCTGTCCCTTCTAACAGTATAACTGGCCACAGCTCTCCCCCCCCCCCCCAGAACCACCACTGGTACTAGAGACAACACTGTTAAACCTGTGTAGAAATGCGGGAATATTCCCGGTCAACAGTGCATTGGTTGATACAATCGATCTATCTCTGTCACAGACAGACTGCCTGGCATCGATGCCCACACAGCATCTCATGGCATCCAGAACATTCCATCTGGCCTCTGGCCCGGGCTCTCCAGCTCCTCGTTTGAATCATGTTGATGTATGTCGAGGCTTCCCGTCTCCTTCCGTGTGGGTTGATTGCAGATCTAACATAAATGAACGAGCATAAGTTGTCACTTCTCCTCCTGAGGATTTAGCAGTCGAGTCGCTGTCAGGTTAGGGATTGGAATGGAAGGAAACCTGCAAGAATGCATTCTTTTCCTTCAAATTGCATTTCCTTCCAGTTCAAACAGAACCGTGGTCTCTTTGTCCCTAGTCGATTTTGATCACTTTCATCACACTGGACTGGGTGTGAATAAAGAGTTGAACAGTAAAATGTTTATTTCTTTTATTGTCACCGTCCTCATCAACCTTTCTGTCTTCTATCTCTTCATCATGTTGTTCTCTCTGTTGCAGGCGGCTATCAACGGTGTGATTCCACAGGAGAACGGCATCTTGCAAAGGTACGACCAGGACCCAGCTCTAGGGGGCCCAGCTCCAGGGGGCCCCAGCTCCAGGGGGCCCCAGCTCTAGGGGGCCCCAGCTCTAGGGGGCCCCAGCTCCAGGGGGCCCCAGCTCCAGGGGGCCCCAGCTCTAGGGGGACCCAGGTCTAGGGGGCCCCAGCTCCAGGGGGGCCCCAGCTCCAGGGGGGGCCCCCCCCTTTTAGGCCCTAAAACCTTCCTAGTTCAGGACAGGAGCCGTAACAGTGTACTTTGCCCGTCAACGTTCGTTTTGATCCCCTCCTTCCCCCCCTTTTATCGGTGTGTACTGGAAGGGTCTAGGGTTGTGTATCTTTCAACACACAGCCCAATGTGTATAGAACCAAGTGAATACAACTGATGTTTTGATGTGGGGGGAAAAAAAAAGAAAAAAGAAGAATAGTTAGTGTAAAGACTGACTATAGCGTATGTGCCAAGATGCAGCGCTAAAAACAGTTACTAAATAAGCCTCTGTATCTGGGCATTGTGCTGCCCTCCCTCCCTCAACGGCCAGTGGGCGCTCATGAATACGCTGAACCGAGGGGGACAAACGCTTGTTCTGTTTGAACGGTTTTTATTTGGTGAGTGTGTGAGGACCTCGGGCATGAGAACATGTTAGGTTGTTCTTAAGGCCCACAGAGCTGTGAATGGAGCCTGGCAGGGCACTCGCTGCCAGGCAGGCCGTTGAGTGTCTGGCGGTAGATGCCAGGCTCCAGGCAGGCTGCCCTGTAGGGTGGCACTGCCCAGTAAACAACCCTAAGAGGTGCCCTCAAGATCAGCCAGGGGAGGGCTGGGGGCCTGTTTCAGTTCTTAACCAGGATTTTCCTTCCTTCCTTCCCTCCTTATTACATTTAGTTTTTTTTTATATATATATATATATATATATATATATATATATATATATATATATATATATATATATATATATATATATATATATATATATATATATATATATATATATAAATAATCGTTGACTGATAAACTTGTTGCTCTCCCTGTTGAGGCAGCTCTATACCTCCTGTGTCCAGGCAGGTATTCAGGGCTAATGATTGTGTTTGAACTAGGTTGTAGGAATCTTTACCTCATCCTTAGGCCCAGGCCTCTGGTCGCTCTGTCTTCCTGCGTCCAGTTAATAAAGAGAAATACTGCCACCTAGATGTATGCTATCAGAACTGCAGCTGGGTTTGAATTTCTAACCGTCTGGACGGTCTGTTTGTTGCACGGATGTGCCAAGTGAGGGTTTTTAGCTGTTGGAATAAATCACATTCCTGTTTTGTCGAAGCCACTTAGAGGATGTGGTTTGGTTGTACTCTACGTTTCACTTTTAATGGACCTTGGAGGAAGTAACCTTTCTCTGTGTTCAGGATTTCACTAGTTATTAATTAATTCAAATAAAGTTCTGTTCATGCTTTCGTAGCGTTATTAGCGTTGCCAAGTTTTTGCATTCGACAATCTTTTATCTTTGGCTGTCAGATGCCCTCTGCTCTTCAAAAAATTGAAAGAGAACATTTTTAATGTTTTTATTTTTCTCACCCAGTCAGACAATGCAAGTATATTTTAGCCTCTGGACTGTTCATTCTGACACTTGACCTCTTGTGACTGACTTCCTGTCCCCTCTGACCTGCTCTCTCTCTCTCCCTCTCGTCTCCAGTGAGGTGTCCCAGGCCAATCTCTTCAGCCCCCTCAACCAATCAGAAGCAGCCGAGCCGGCGTCCGCGGCGGCGGCGGCGGGTCCGGCTCCTCCCCCCTCCTCCTCGTCTTCCTCCTCCTCCCCTGCGTCCTCCTCCACCTTCTGCCCCACCCTCCCGTCCCGACACATTGTGGAGCGCCAGCCCCGCATGCTCAGCTTCAGGGTGGAGTACAGACAGCGCACGGTGGAGGTGGTGCTGGAGGAGGCCAGCACCGTAGGTGAGGAGAGAGGGAGGAGGGGGAGGGAGGGAGGGAGGGAGGGAGGGAGAGGGAGCGAGGAGGGGAAGGGGTGGTAGGGAAGAGGCCAGCACGGTAGGTGAGGAGAGAGGGAGGAGGCGTTTTGCAAAGTGGCAACTTAACTCTTGTGGGTTATTGCCGCCTGCTGGAGAAATGCTAAACTTCAGGTATACTAAGATTTCTGCCCCCCTCCTCTTCCTCCCCTCCTCTCCCCTCCCCTCCCCTCCTCTTCCTCCCCTCCTCTTCCTCCCCTCCTCTTCCTCCTCTCCCCTCCCCTCCTCTTCCTCCTCTCCCCTCCCCTCCTCTTCATGCCCTCCCCTCCTCTCCCCTCCCCTCCTCTTCCTCCTCTTCCTCCCCTCCTCTTCCTCCTCTTCCCTCCCCTCCTCTTCCTCCTCTTCCTCCTCTTCCTCCCCTCCCCTCCTCTCCCCTCCTCTTCCTCCCCTCCTCTCCCCTCCCCTCCTCTTCCTCCCCTCCCCTCCTCTCCCCTCCTCTTCCCTCCCCTCCTCTTCATCCCCTCCTCTTCCTCCCCTCCCCTCCTCTTCCTCCCCTCCTCTTCCCTCCCCTCCCCTCTCCTCCAGGTGAAATCAAACAGATCCTGGAGACAGAGCTGGGGGTTCCTGTATCTAAGATGCAGCTGAAAGGCTGGAAGAGTGGCGACGTGTCTGACAGCGTGAGTAGCAGAGGAACACCACAGAAACCCCCTGGGGTCCCTGAGACCCGGTCATTAGAACAGATCTCTCAGAACAAGCTTTCATCTTGGATGATTCAAAGAAAGTCAGTTAAATCCATTCAGTGTTCCTCACAGACTCTGTCTGTCTGTCTCTCTCTCCCCCCAGACGCCACTGAGAAGTTTACACCTGCCTAAGAATAACAGCCTGTATGTCCTGACCCCCGACATCGCCCCTACTGCCAGCACCAGCCAAAACAGGTAAACCTCATGTCTCAGCTTCTTTCCTACTCTCTCTCTCTGCCTCTCTCTCTGTCTCTCTCTCTGCCTCTCTCTCTCTCTCTGTCTCTCTCTCTGTCTCTCTCTCTCTCTGTCTCTCTCTCTGCCTCTCTCTCTCTGCCTCTCTCTCTCTCTCTCTCTGCCTCTCTCTCTGCCTCTCTCTCTCTCTTTGCCTGTCTGTCTGTCTGTCTGTCTCTCTCTTGCTCTTGCTTTCTCATTCCCTCCTCTCTCTCCACTGGTTCCTTCTTCCGTCTCTCCTCCCTTCGCTGCCTGTGTTCATCGCAGTGACCAGCCACGGCCACCAGGTGGTGCTCTACATCCACACATGACTCCTGTCCCTCCTTCCCCAGGACTGACAACCACCTGCTTTTAAGACTCGATTATAACAACCAACTGTAATTTAGATTTGAATATTTACAGAGGTACTTGATCTCCCCCCCCTCCATGCATAGACAATTCCTGTCATTTATTTTGACATTTTCAAAGGAAAATGCTACTGAACAGCGTGGTGTGTTGTGTCAACAGTCATTTCCGTGTCTGGTTATTGTTGCTGAAGATTATTTGCTCCGTATCATCCAGAGGTTGCGTGTATGAGATCCACTTTTCATTTGTTTCCGCGCTCCAATATGCCTCAGTCTTCTAGAGACGAAGGCTGGCTGTTGAGGGAGATTGAGAATAGACGGGGATTGTGCCGAGGGAGAGATCCATTAAGCCTCGTCTCCACGTCCAGAGGTCACTCTGCCTGTGTCTGTGGCACCAAGCAGACCATCTCAAGCTAGCGTTCCATCTTGAAATGGAGCTAAAGCCTTAATCTGTGTGATTGTCCGTGTGGCTGTGTGTGTGTGTGTGTGTGTGTGTGCGCGCGTGCGTCTATTTTGGTTATGTTGTGTATGTGCTTGAGGAGGTGTGTGTGCATCAATTATCTGTGTTGATTGGAGAAGCTGTCTGGCCCATGGGGGCTCTAGTCATTTCGTCAGATCAGGACCCCCCACCACCTCCACCTCCACCACTAGCAGACAGAGATTCATCAAGACTAGTATTCCACCCTCCCAGTTCTACGCTAGATGTTCCTAGCAGAAGGAGAGAGCATTTCTAGCAATCCAGGCAGCACCCAGTAAGGGATCTTTAACTGTGTTGGCAGCTAATGGCCTATTTCTCTCCCTCTGCTCCTCTCTACCCCCCCCTCACCCTCCCCGACGTCTCTCCACTGTGTTTCTTAGCAGCAATTTGCCACTTCTCCAGATGTCATAGCTAGATATCATTCTAGGTGTCAGAAGCTCATTATTCTGTGTAAACTATTTTGGTGGGTTAGCGGTAGGGGGGCTAATTGTGTGTGTGTGTGTGTGTTAAAGGAGTGTTTTTGTATATTTGTGAGGAAAAAACTGTTGTCTGTGACCCTGTTGTCATCACGATGGCTGTGAGACGGAGGGGGAGGGGGAGGGGGGGCAGATCACGTTGCCGTGGGGGACTACTCCAGCCCCTCTTTCTGCAAAAGGAGCAGACAAGCTGTTAGCCTGCCATGAACATAGCACGCCCTGAAAACATAGACCTCATTGGACTCCTTCAAACTTGAACCCTTGCTATCCACAGAGCTACCGTGCTCACAGCGGCTCCTCTGTCTGGCTTGTGGGGGTCAGTAAAGGGTTTATTCTGCATGCCTGTAGTGACACTGACTCCCACACCACTCTGGAGCTTTCAACTTTTTTTCGACCCCAAATTCTTACAAATAAACGCCACTGTAGGCAATTATTTTAAAGCGGATCTCAGGTGGCCCACCTAAGCCAGACAGATTAATTAAATAGCCAATCCATCTTCCGCTCGCTTCCTCTGTTTGATTTATAAATAAATCTGGAAGGGCTTTGGAGATTTGATGCGCGAGCTCTCGTTGGTTCTGTCCCCCTCTCCCTCTCCCAGGTAGTTAGAGGAAGATCCAGTCCTAAGCATGGTTTGCTGTAGCACTGTCGGTGTGTTGACTGTCTTCCTGCAGTAGTGTCGAGGAGGACCTAATCTCTTGCATAAATAATGAAGGCTGATGAATATTTTAATGGTACTCGTTCGTCTTTTTTTCCCTCCTCCTCTGACGGCTTTTTCTCTTCTTCTTCTGCCTCCCTCCAGGAAGTGTGTTTATCGAAGGTTATTTTAATTTGAACTCCCAATATATATTTTTTTGAAATACAAATGAGTGATTAGACGTTTGCTCCTTTTTTCTTCTTTTTTTCTTTTTTTGAATCTCGAAGCATGGCTCGTTTATCACCCACTCCCCCTCCCGCTCCTCTCCCCCGCTCCCTCCCCCCTCTCCCCCTCCCGCTCCTCTCCACCCTCCCTACCTGTTAACCCCGTTGGGACGCTGCAGCCGTAGAAGCAGGAAGTAACTATTGGCAGTTATGATGCCGATTAGGGCTCCTCTCTGACAAAATGGCCGACCATAACAAGACAGAACCTGGGGGAGTGAAAATGCACCTGTTCTGTTGCTGGTGTAAACTAAGGAGGTAAGACAAGCTGCAGGTCAGGACGGAGGGCTATGTCTCTTAAGGGAAAGACACTCAGCCTACCTGGGTTCTTCACAGACGTAGGGAAGTGTGTGTACCTGGGTGTTGTGTACCTGGGTGTCGTGTACCTGGGTGTTGTGTACCTGGGTGTTGTGTACCTGGGTGTTGTGTACCTGGGGGTTGTGTACCTGGGGGTTGTGTACCTGGGGGTTGTGTACCTGGGGGTTGTGTACCTGGGTGTTGTGTACCTGGGTGTTGTGTACCTGGGTGTTGTGTACCTGGGCGTTGTGCTGGTTTTTGTAGGCCTGTGTATGTCTGTGATTACGTGTGTTTCCTTGCATGGGTGTGTATGCAGTGTGCATAGAGTAGTGTGTGTGTGTGTGATCTGTGTGGGTGTTTTAATAAGATCTGAGTCTGTTCTGTGTCTTGGGACCCCCAGCGAGGCAGTGGGCTTACCTCAGAATGAAACCAATCTGTCAAGACACACACACACACACACACACTCTCACACACACACACACTCTCGTCTCCTGCAAAACGCTCCATTTTCCCTGTCTGAAAAGTGAAGTGACATTTTAGCCGGAGCCTCTGTGGCTGTGGCCTGGCTCCTGAGGGGGCAGAGGCCCGGCCGCGTGTGCCTGACCAGGGGCAAACTCTCCCACACCCTCACCTCATCCTGGAGCCCTTCCTGCTGGCTGGCTGGCTGGCTGGCTGGCTGGCTGGCTGACTGACTGTATTGCTGACTGGTTGTATGGCTGGCAGGGAAAGACAAGAGTAGAAGTGTTTTTGTAAGGTAATTTATTTAGCCATGTATAGTCATCCATTTAGGTGTTCAATGAATAGCAATCTATTGTTAAGTGCGTGGACTTGTAGTGTACCATTTTAAATAAAGCCAGTTATATTGATCAGTTATAACTTCAGACAGGTGTATTTGTGGGGGTGTTAACTGTTAGTAACAACACTAGTTACCCTAGTAACAGCACTAGTTACCCTCGTAACAACACTACTAGTTACCCTAGTAACAGCACTAGTTACCCTCGTAACAACACTACTAGTTACCCTAGTAACAGCACTAGTTACCCTCGTAACAACACTACTAGTTACCCTAGTAACAGCACTAGTTACCCTCGTAACAACACTACTAGTTACCCTAGTAACAACACTAGTTACCCTCGTAACAACACTACTAGTTACCCTAGTAACAACACTAGAAACCTCTCAGATACTCTTTCCTTCCTTAATGGCTTGGTGTGCCAGCCACAGTGGAGAAACAAAGTTTCCAACCAAATCAGATCAGATTGCTGTTTAGATGGCCCACTTCTCTGTGCCTCTCGCTCTCTCTCTCCCTCCTTCTGCTGTCGCAGATTACTTATGCGTCCATCTTCACACCCTGCACATTTCCAATCTTCCGCGGTTAGCTACAACAAACATTACATTTACATATTGATTTCGTAGTTTTAGTCAATGTAAATATGCTGTCATTACTGTAAATTTGGGCTTCTGTTAACATAAGCTCGTCCAGATCTGACCAGATTAGTGCGAGCGATTGCATAATTAATGTGTGCGCTAGCTACATATTAATTCCTGTTCCCCTCCTGGCTGGTTTGAGCTGGGCTGATTAGCAGGCAGCCTCAGTCGTAAGCTTCCATTCATATTCAGCCTCACAGACACGGCGTTTGCTCAAAACGCTACTTAACCTCCACGCTCACCGTAAATGAAGCTTCCAGACACACAGGGCTGTTCGTGAAACGCGCGCACACACGCGCACACACATACACATTGTCTCAGTCTGTCTGTTCCAGCTCCTCTTGTCCTGGTGTGTTCGTTACTTGACTCTCTCTGTGTGTGTGTGTGTGTGTGTCTCAGGGTGTACTTGGGTGTTCATAAAGTCATGCCTACTGATGATAACTGAATTACTACATGCACCAGGCCCCAGCATGCTAGCCCAGCCACAGCATGCTAGCCCAGCCCCAGCATGCTAGCCCAGCCCCAGCATGCTAGCCCTGCCACAGCATGCTAGCCCTGCCACAGCATGCTAGCCCTGCCACAGCATGCTAGCCCTGCCACAGCATGCTAGCCCTGCCACAGCATGCTAGCCCTGCCACAGCATGCTAGCCCTGCCACAGCATGCTAGCCCAGCCCCAGCATGCTAGCCCAGCCCCAGCATGCTAGCCCAGCCCCAGCATGCTAGCCCAGCCCCAGCATGCTAGCCCAGCCCCAGCATGCTAGCCCAGCCCCAGCATGCTAGCCCAGCCCCAGCATGCTAGCCCAGCCCCAGCATGCTCCACACGGGCCGCAGTGAAGCCGTGCCCCTGTGCGTGTCATGCTGCGCAGTAACGGGAGGAGCGCTGGGCACCCTGTGGTGCCAGGCTTGTCAGGACAGAGCTGGAGGAGGGGAGAGGGGTGTGGGGTCCCGAGGGGCGCCCAGCGAGTCATCGCGCAGCACGGATAACCGTCTGACAAGTCCCAGCTTGCTCTTCGCTTGACTCTGAAGCCGAATGTTGCTCATACTGTTTTTGGTTGTAGTTTTTTTTTCTTGAAAATAACCCTTTCCTTCCTCTCTCTCTCCTTTTTTCCCTTTCAATCCTCTGTTTTCCCCCTCCTCCCTCTCTCCCCCCCCCCCCCACCACCCCTCTCCATTCACTTCCTCTCTCTCAGTGCTCTCCAGGAGTCATTAAACCAGAACTTCCTGTTGGTCATCAGTCATGGCGAGGCCCAGAGAGAATACAATCTGAACTTCCCCGGGAGCAGGACCATACAGGAGGTACCATCATCCAGGGCTGCTACTCAGCACGTTTCAATCCCAATCACGATTCTGGCTTCCCATGATCAAATTCGCGTGATGGAGCGATATTTAAAAGTCGTCATTCTGGTTTTTTTTGCTTCCTAAAATATATTTACACAATAGTGTCCTGTTGAAGTTTTGCTACAATACTTTATTTATTTGTATTTATTCTTTAAGGAGATGCAGTGTGTTTTCAGTCGCACATGAAAGAAACACTTCTCCTTATTACAGTGGCTGTGAGTTTGTTCATCTATGGCGTAGTTCCTCTACAGTACGTTCATAGACTGATGTGTGCGGATGCGCACAGAGCCTTTCCTCTAATCACCTGTGCTCACCTGAGAGGCCGTATGGACTCCTGACCCACAGCAGGGCTGCAGGAGGGGCAACAAGCTGCTCATGCAGTGCATGGAGGGATCACGCACTGTCCTCACGGAACTACAGCTCTTACACGGCCAGCACACACACACACACACACACACACACACACACACACACAGAGGAAAATGTAACCTTATTTGTCTGCACACTGGTCTTCTCCTCCCTCTCTCCTGCCAGACAGATGGTTTTGACGAGCTCCCTACTGTGAACTTAAGTGTTTCTGTTGGGATTGCAAACATGGGGACGAGGGGGGTGGGGTGGCAGGGCTGGGGGGGGGTGGGTGGCAGCACAGGAGAGGGGACAAAGCAGATTCAAACAGGCCTCAGTTTCAACACATGCTGGTCTTTAGGCATCTTGTGCCCCCCCAGAGAGAACACAGGGCCTTGCACCGTTACCCCTCTGACCCCCCTCCCCCCTCTTCACGTCTTTCTGTTGGACTGACCCAGCTCCCTCCTTTGTCTTAACCTGAGTGCAGTGTCCTGGGGCCCTGCCTGTGCAGTGTCCTGGGGCCCTGCCTCTGCAGTGTCCTTGGCCCTGCCTGTGCAGTTTCCTGTGCAGTGTCCTGTGCAGTGTCCTGGGCCCTGCCTGTGCAGTGTCCTGGGCCCTGCCTGTGCAGTTTCCTGGGGCCCTGCCTGTGCAGTGTCCTTGGCCCTGCCTGTGCAGTGTCCTGGGGCCCTGCCTGTGCAGTGTCCTGGGCCCTGCCTGTGCAGTGTCCTGGGCCCTGCCTGTGCAGTGTCCTTGGCCCTGCCTGTGCAGTGTCCTGGGGCCCTGCCTGTGCAGTGTCCTGGGCCCTGCCTGTGCAGTGTCCTGGGCCCTGCCTGTGCAGTGTCCTGGGCCCTGCCTGTGCAGTGTCCTGGGCCCTGCCTGTGCAGTGTCCTGGGCCCTGCCTGTGCAGTGTCCTGGGCCCTGCCTGTGCATATCAATGGAAGCGAAGCCTGGCCCGGCCTTGTTCTTTGCCTTTTCCAAAGGCTCTGGCTTTGCCTTGTGGCTCCCAGGGAACGGCTCACCCACCACTCTCTGTCTGTCTGTCTGTCTGTCTCTCTGTACCCTCTCTGCTTCCCCTGGGGCTTAGGGCCCTGGTCTCTGATTGGCATTCCCACCCTGGCCTGGTTGGGGTGCGGGGGGGGGGGGCTACGAGTCCCATAGCTGGCTAAGCTGCAGAGCAAATGTTTGCCAGGAAAGTGGTATGTAGAAAGGGTCCGGGGCGCTGGGTGCTGGGCGCTCCGTGACCAGACCAACCGTCCCAGGGATTTCTCCCCGTGCCCCCTGAAAAGCCCCCTTTCTCCTCCCCAAGCCTGCAGCTGGGGAGCCCCCCCAACGCAACACAACAGAGAAGAAAGAGAGGAGCGGTGGAGGGAAGGAAACACAGGAGAGAGGGAGGGAGGGAGGGAGGGAGAGAGGGAAGTTGTGGATGAGAGACATCTGGTCCCTAGTGGAGAGCTTGTGACTGTTTAACAGCAACCTTTTCTTCTGTTTGATTTGCCTCCAGCCAGGGATTACTAGCACTTGGCATTTGAAGTGATTGGATCATTAATGTTGCTGTGAGTGTAGCTGTGCAGACAGCTTGTGTTGAGCTGGGGCAATGTAGCTGTGCAGGCAGCTTGTGTTGAGCTGGGGTAGTGTAGCTGTGCAGACAGCCTGTGTTGAGCTGGGGTAGTGTACTTGTGCAGAGCAGGCCTCTCCAGGCTAGCAGCGGTCTGATGGGAGACCCCAGCCATACACAGCATTTAGCTTTAGCCCTTGTTATGTAGGTTGATATGTAAGTTGGATAACCAAGGCCCTAACTTAAACTCAATGTTTTGTAATGGTTCCAAAAAGAGTGCACATTTACACACGCCTTGTTGTGTAGTCAGTGAGTGAAGGTGCAGTTGTCTGCCAGACAGACAGGGGGCAGCATTAGACAGGTCTGATGTTAACACCTGGGCCAGCGTGGCCAGCAGTTCTTGTCGCTCCCTCCTGCGTGACTGAAGGGTAGGCCTCTAAGCTTCTGTCTGTCTCTCCTAGTAGGGCCCTTTAGCCTGTCTGTCTCTCCTAGAAGGGCCCTTTAGCCTGTCTGTCTCCTAGAGATGGAGGTGTCCTCCTGTCTCTCTGGTGTGGAGGTGGTCCTACTGCCTGTCTGTCTCTCTGGTGTGGAGGTGGTCCTACTGCCTGTCTGTCTCTCTGGTGGGGAGGTGGTCCTACTGCCTGTCTGTCTTTCTGGTGGGGAGGTGGTCCTACTGCCTGTCTGTCTCTCTGGTGTGGAGGTGGTCCTACTGCCTGTCTGTCTCTCTGGTGGAGAAGTGGTCCTACTGCCTGTCTGTCTCTCTGGTGTGGAGGTGGTCCTACTGCCTGTCTGTCTCTCTGGTGGGGAGGTGGTCCTACTGCCTGTCTGTCTTTCTGGTGGGGAGGTGGTCCTACTGCCTGTCTCTCTCTCAGGTTTATTGTTTCTCTGCGGCTGCTTTAACCTCCGAACGGCGCTGCTTCATCACAGCTGGCCTGCCAGTGTTTACACCTCTCTGTCTGTCTCCCTGTCTGTCTCCCTGCCCCCCTCCCTCCTCTCCTGGCTGCCTCACTTCCTGCTGGACCCCCCCCCCCCCCAACCAGTACCACCACAGGCAGAGGAGAAATCCCTGTAGCTTCCCTGGTCAAACACAGATATTACACTCTGCAATAACACTGGCTGCCCAGCCTGACCCCGGGGCACCCTGGCCCCCCGGGGGGCCCCCTCCTGTCAGGCACCAGGCATCTGGCTGCGGTGAGGGGAGAGGGTGCCAGACTGACAGGGGTTTGAGTGTGGTGAGGTGACCCCATGTGAGACACTGCCAGGGGATAGAATGACATTATGAGAACAACGTGCTCTTGATTACCATATACACACACTCACACACACACACGCCCATGTGCACGCGCACACACACAGGCACACACCATCCTCTTATGTCACGTATGTTGTCGTGAAACGGCAGTTGTCACATGTCCCACGTGTCCCCCAGCCCTCTGCTGCCCACCTCCCCTGTCCCCTGACTGGGTTTGGAACCATCCCAACTCCTCCACCTGCATGGTGGGTGGATGTGTCTCCCATAAGGGCTCTGGACAGTACGGTGGGAGGGGGGGGTCAGTCGTGTGTGTGTGTGTGCGGGGGGAGCTTTCCTCCACAAAGGCCAGTTTGCTCAGCATCAGTATCCTGCCCCGCGGCTAAGCTTGCAGCATTCGGCCGGACTAATGCGCCCGACCTGGGCTTTGATCAGGGCCGTCCAGCGCTCATCGGACCTGGCGTTGGAGCTTTTGAAGCGACTAGGGCCGGCGGGCGGGCGGGCGTTGGGAGAGCTGGCGGCCGATGGCTCGCCTGCGAACAGTTTAAAACCAGTCAGGGGAATGTTATCAAGTGTAGATACACCGCGCATGAATGGGAAAAGAGAAATACTGAAATACTGTTCATTTGAGAGCGCGAGGCTGCCGGTGCCGGTATTAGGACAGGCATCCAAGGAATGTCCACAACACCACCGCCTGAGCCCACACTGCTTTAGTCAACCCCTCCATCTCTTTCTTTTCTCTTTCTTTCGGTTTCTCCCTCTCGTCCCCCTCCCTCTCTCCGTCCTTGTTATGGTCCTGGGGTGGCAGTGCAGTGGTCACGGTATGAGGAGGAGAGGGGAGGTTAGAGGAGGAGAGGGGAGTTTACAGGAGGAGAGGGAAGGTTAGAGGAGGAGAGGGGAGGTTAGAGGAGGAGAGGGGAGGTTAGAGGAGGACGGGGGAGGTTAGAGGAGGAGAGGGGAGGTTAGAGGAGGACGGGGGAGGTTAGAGGAGGAGAGGGGAGGTTAGAGGAGGAGAGGGGGTTAGAGGAGGAGAGGGGGTTAGAGGAGGAGAGGGGAGGTTAGAGGAGTAGAGGGGGTTAGAGGAGGAGAGGGGGTTAGAGGAGGAGAGGGGAGGTTAGAGGAGTAGAGGGGGTTAGAGGAGGAGGGGGGAGGTTAGAGGAGGAGACGGGAGGTTAGAGGAGGAGACGGGAGGTTAGAGGAGGAGACGGGAGGTTAGAGGAGGAGAGGGGAGGTTAGAGGAGGAGAGGGGAGGTTAGAGGAGGAGGGGGGAGGTTAGAGGAGGAGGGGGGAGGTTAGAGGAGGAGAGGGGAGGTTAGAGGAGGGAGGAGGAGGGGGGAGGTTAGAGGAGGAGAGGGGAGGTTAGAGGAGGGAGGAGGAGGGGGGAGGTTAGAGGAGGAGAGGGGAGGTTAGAGGAGGAGAGGGGAGTTTACAGGAGGAGAGGGAAGGTTAGAGGAGGAGAGGGGAGGTTAGAGGAGGAGAGGGGAGGTTAGAGGAGGACGGGGGAGGTTAGAGGAGGAGAGGGGAGGTTAGAGGAGGACGGGGGAGGTTAGAGGAGGAGAGGGGAGGTTAGAGGAGGAGAGGGGGTTAGAGGAGGAGAGGGGGTTAGAGGAGGAGAGGGGAGGTTAGAGGAGTAGAGGGGGTTAGAGGAGGAGAGGGGGTTAGAGGAGGAGAGGGGGTTAGAGGAGGAGACGGGAGGTTAGAGGAGGAGACGGGAGGTTAGAGGAGGAGACGGGAGGTTAGAGGAGGAGACGGGAGGTTAGAGGAGGAGAGGGGAGGTTAGAGGAGGAGAGGGGAGGTTAGAGGAGGAGGGGGGAGGTTAGAGGAGGAGGGGGGAGGTTAGAGGAGGAGAGGGGAGGTTAGAGGAGGGAGGAGGAGGGGGGAGGTTAGAGGAGGAGAGGGGAGGTTAGAGGAGGGAGGAGGAGGGGGGAGGTTAGAGGAGGAGAGGGGAGGTTAGAGGAGGGAGGAGGAGGGGGTCGGAGGCTGCAGTAATGTCAGCCCTGTTGGCTCTTGGTGCTAACCAGACCTACTATTGGATGTGTTAGTTGTACACTTGTAATCATCTGGAAACTTCCAGATAGGATCAATCAGTCAAAATGTTCTTGAACATGAGTGAACCTGAAGTAATAATGTTAATATATTACCAGATGTGTGTGAAATAAAAAACGAATACTGTTTTTTGGTTTTAGCACTCGTGATTACTTGTCAAAACAAGGAGACTGAAATGATCAGCTGAGGTAAATGTGTCTTGAAAGGACGTAAGATAGCCAGTATCCTGTGTGACTGGTGTTCTGTGGGTGTTCTGTGTCCCTGCAGGTGAAGAGGAACGTTTCCGACCTGACCAACATCCCTGTCAGGCACCAGCAGTGGGAGGGCTGGCCCGCTTCCTCATCAGACGACTCGGTAAACAACCACACACACCACCCAAACACAACCACCCAAACACAACCACACACCACCCAAACACAACCACCCAAACACAACCACACACCACCCAAACACAACCACACACCATCCAAACACAACCACCCAAACACAACCACACACCACCCAAACACAACCACCCAAACACAACCACACACCACCCAAACACAACCACCCAAACACAACCACACACCACCCAAACACAACCACCACAACACAACCACACACCACCCAAACACAACCACACACCACCCAAACACAACCACACACCACCCAAACACAACCACCCAAACACAACCACACACCACCCAAACACAACCACACACCACCCAAACACAACCACCCAAACACAACCACACACCACCCAAACACAACCACACACCACCCAAACACAACCACATTCTAAGCCTTACCCTTAACTTGAAGAACCTTCAAAGCCCCTAACTGCAAAACATCACTAGTTCCATCAGACAGAAAACAGTCGATCGTGGTCCGGGCTGCAACCATCTGCCGGCCAGTTGAGAGTAAGATGTTGAAACTAATTAAGATGTCAAAGAGGGCTTCCCCTGTGTCCTCTTATCTGTGGACATTAAAGCTCACATCATTGAGTGTTCCTGACCCCTGCTGGCTGGAGGTCACGGCTCTTTCAGCCCCGACCCCAGTCAGACTGCTCAGAGAGCACCATCACTCACAGGCCCTGATGAAACCCCAACCCCTGCCCCCTGCCCCTCCTCCTCCTCTTTGACACCATATGTGTGCCCATTCTAATCATTTGGATTGGACTTTTTCTTTCTATGCCACTGCGAGCTGTTGGGAGTACATACTTCTTAGCCCTAGACTCTGCGAGGCACTACCTTGTTAGCGCTGAGGAGAAACATGTGTGTGTTGTGTAGCTTGTGTAGTTCCTGCCTCGCTGTGCGCTGTCCTGGCTTGCTGCCAGAGATCTGACAGAATACTGTGTCTTCCTCATGTGGCTGGAGAGGCTGCTGTGGTCAGTAAATGACGACGCTGTTTGTTTTGTATCCAACTTGGTTTGTGTCCCTTTTTAAACGCTCCCGTCGTCAATGGTGACCACAACACCTGCACCTGGTTGTTTTTGATGGTTTCAACTAAAGCTGAAAGCTTTTAAGATTTGTTTTGGTTGTTCACTTTGTAGATGTCAAATAATACATTTGCAAGCGTATGTAATGTGTCCCTGAAAGGAGGAAGGACAAAGGCCTCCGCTTCCTCTTCTGTTGCTGATATTGTTTGTTCTCTGTCCGCTTTGTTTGAACCTTTCAGCCTAGAGTAGCACGTTATAGTGGTCCACCCTCCTCTGAGAACCTTCTATACAACTCAGACACACAGACCTGCTACAGACCTGCTACAGACCTCATACAGACATGCTACAGACCTGCTACAGATAGACTGACCTCATACAGACCTCATCGAGATAGACTGACCTCATACAGACCTGCTATAGATAGACTGACCTCATACAGACCTCATACAGATAGACTGACCTCATACAGACCTCATACAGACCTCATTCAGATAGACCTACCTCATACAGACCTCATACAGATAGACTGACCTCATACAGACCTCATACAGATAGACTGACCTCATACAGACCTCATACAGATAGACTGACCTCATACAGACCTGCTACAGATAGACTGACCTCATACAGACCTCATACAGACCTGCTACAGATAGACTGACCTCATACAGACCTCATACAGACATGCAGACCTCCTGAAAACACAGACTTTAGTTTCGGATTGCCCAGTTCGCTTCCTCAACGTTGTGTGTCGGGTGAGCTAAATAAAGCGCGCCTCATGTTGTGTGAAACCAGCCAGGCTGGCGGTTTCCCCCACGGTCGGGAAGGGCAGCGCCTCACATCTCCTCGTCTAGCACCCCAAGCTCAAGCTGTTAATATCATATTATGCATCCATTTATCCTGCTAGTCCTGTTCAGATTAAGGGATCTCTGCTGGATGGGGCTGAGGAGATCTGGGCTCGATCATGGAGTAGGGCAGTCATCCAGACCCCACACCCCCGCGAGGTGTTCACGCCCAGCTGCATGCATGATTCCTGGGGAGGAGATATTAAAAGTGTAATAATGGCTCTCTCCTCCAGCCCCCAATGCTTATTGAATCTCCTGAGAGTGTGTGTGTGTGTGTGTGTGTTAGTATTAACATGGTGAATAACTGGAGGAGCACTCGTAGGAAGGGAAGAGAAATGGCTGATTTCCTGGTTGATTGGCGTGTGTGTGTGTGTGTATTAGTATTAGCTGTAGTGGATAACTGGTGGGGTAACTGGATAGATATATAGATGGAAGGAAGGAAAGAAAGAAAGATGGCTGACTATCATCCTTTTATTCCAGATATATTCCTTCCCCCCTTTCCTTTCCTTTCCTTATCTCCCTCCCCCACCCACCTGTCCTCCCCCCACTGTGTAGCAGCAGTAGTACTCTGGAACTCCAGTCAGGTTCACAGGCCCAGCTAGACACTGCACTGCTGGCAAGCCAATTACCAGCCCCTGGCCGTCACACTGAGGTGAAAGATTCACTTTTAACATCCAGGTCTGGATCATTCCAGAGAGCAGCTAAATATAGCTAATTGAGTCACTTCCTCGGACCCACTGTCGTACGTCTGGGCAGCTTAGGAAGTTCCAGGGTGGGTCGGCCCCTCCCTCTGAAGCGCGCCGCAGGAGCCCACGTACTTGTCGAGGAGCGAGATGTTTGTTTTGCTACGGTTCGACGTCATCGCCCTTCTTGAGTTTCCATAGTGAGTTTCACACAGTGCAAGCTGAAACAGGAGAAGCAGCTGGATGATGCGCTGGGGATGTTCTAGGTCAGAGGAGCACATTCAGGTGGGGTCCAGGTGTGCTGAGGGAGGGAAAGGACTGCTTTCAATTGTTCAGAAGCGGGTTCTGTGTTGGGGGGGGGGGGGGAAGGAGAGGGTTGGTGGAGGGGCTGGGAGGGCAGGGGGGCTAGCACCGCTATCTGTCTCTGTCTCTCCGTCTCTCTCTCTCTCTCTCTCTCTCTCTCTCTCTCTCTCTCTCTCTCTCTCTCATATACTCACACTCTCTCTGTTTTTCCCGGGTCTCTCGCCCTCTTCACCTCTCCCTTCCTTGCTAACAGCTTTGATTGGCAGCTTTCTCCTCCCACACACCTGGCGAATGATTGACAGTTGGCGGTACATCCTTATTAGACCCTCCCCCCCTCCGCCTCCTCCTTCCTCCCCTCCCCCCAGCCCTCCCAGTAATTGCTGACATTTATCCAGTGTTTCATGGTGTTTGCTAATGTATTAATGCTACCGCTCTCTGAGGGGCCCTGGCCTCGGACTCCCCGCCTCCTTAATGGAACTTTCCACCTGACGGGCCCCGCCATGGCTTATTGGGGCCTGCCAGTTGCCGTAGCGACAGAGCTCAGCGATAATCTCGCACAGAGCCCCCCTTCAGGTGACATTCAGTACAGGGAGGTGTGTCTCTCTCTCCCTGTGTCTCTCTGTCTGTCTCTCTCTCTCTCTCCTCTGTTTCAGTCTCTGTCTGTATATGTTGTCTTTCTCCTTTTCCTGTTTCTGCCATCCTTGTCTTTTGAGGATTCTATTTCTGTCAACCTCAATACTCATGTATGTTCGTTAGGTCTCTCTTTCTCTCTCTCCGTCTCTCTCTCTCTCTCTGTCTCTCTCTCTCTCAAGGCTGTGATAGGAAGTATTGTCCATCTGCAGCATTGCGGGCCTAGAACACCTGCTGTTGTGCAACTGATGAGGCATACACACTGACACACCAACACACGATGCATACGCAAACACAACACTAACACACTGACACGCCAACAACTCTCTGGCTTGCCTTTTTGAACCATGCACACACAAGTCAGATGCTGACTCACACACACACACACAGCCTCTGTGCACGACCCCAGATGCTAATCAGGAGTGACATATCTCCCACTGTCTCCAAGGAACCTGAAAAGAGAGAGAATCAACAGGTGTTTAGGGTGGGGCTCGCTCTACCTCCCTCTCCCCTTCCCTGTCTCTGGCTCTTTCTTCTCGGTCCTCTCCTCCTCCCCTCTGTCTTTATTTTCTCCTTTTCTCCGAGCTCTGTTGTCCCTCTCTCTTCTCTTCATCAAAGAGCAGCAGCACAAGGTGGCTGGGCGGCCGCGGCTGCCGTCAGTGCAGCTGTCACCAGTAATTATCTCACACTCACAGCCAGACACCTAATCCAAACACTGCCCCGCACCGGCGCAGGAAAAAGAGAAGAAAAAAAAACGAAACACAGAGAGGATGAAGGGAGAGAGAGAGAGAGAGAGGAAGAAAGAGAGAGAAACTGAGGAATGGGAGTGTGGAGAGAGAGAGAGGGGAGGAGGAGGGGCGGTGGGTTAGAGAGGGAGAGAATTCTTTCTCTTCGCCAGCCCTGGTGCTTAGAGCTTCAATGCAAGTGTTAATTAAAATCATCTAAAAAAGAGGAGCTAGTTCTTTAGTGTGGGGCTGGAGGGGGAGGGTCATGTGGGGGGTTGACCCCTCTCCTCTGCCCCACGGCAAGGCTCCTTCTCCCAACACCACCCTGCCTCTTTACCCCACGGCTGACTGTGCTACCACACCATAATACCACCATTTTACTATACCACTGGAGTGCCCCTCATCCAAACAGATTGTTAGGCTTTAACTACCACACAATACTAGACTCTACCAAACTACCACACAGATCCACACCCTACTGAGCAAGCACACAGTTACTCTACCAAACTACTTTCCAGTACTGCACTACAACATGTTATGGGCCAACATGGTTCCTCTACCATGAAACCCCTTGACCCCTCTACCTGACCGCTATACTGCTGCTGTTACCACACCACTCCAACACACTGTTACCACCCCAACACACTGTTACCACACCACCCCAACACACTGTTACCACACCACCCCAACACACTGTTACCACACCACCCCAACACACTGTTACTACCCCAACACACTGTTACCACCCCAACACACTGTTACCACACCACCCCAACACACTGTTACCACACCACCCCAACACACTGTTACTACCCCAACACACTGTTACCACACCACCCCAACACACTGTTACCACACCACCCCAACACACTGTTACCACACCACCCCAACACACTGTTACCACCCCAACACACTGTTACCAACCCACCCCAACACACTGTTACCACACCACCCCAACACACTGTTACCACACCACCCCAACACACTGTTACTACCCCAACACACTGTTACCACCCCAACACACTGTTACCACACCACCCCAACACACTGTTACCACACCACCCCAACACACTGTTACCACACCACCCCAACACACTGTTACCACACCACCGCAACACACTGTTACCACACCACCCCAACACACTGTTACCACCCCAACACACTGTTACCACACCACCCCAACACACTGTTACTACCCCAACACACTGTTACCACACCACCCCAACACACTGTTACCACCCCACCCCAACACACTGTTACCACCCCAACACACTGTTACCACCCCACCCCAACACACTGTTACCACCCCACCCCAACACACTGTTACCACACCACCCCAACACACTGTTACTACCCCAACACACTGTTACTACCCCACCCCAACACACTGTTACTACCCCAACACACTGTTACTACCCCAACACACTGTTACCACACCACTCCAACACACCGTTACCACACCACCCCAACACACTGTTACCACACCACTCCAACACACTGTTACCACACCACTCCAACACACTGTTACCACACCACCACTTCACTACCCCACCACCCATCAACCAAACTACGGGTGATCAACTATTTGATTTAAGCCACAATTATTATTTGTTCTGATGGGTTCTATTTGACTGTTTTGACTGACCCACTGAGCATTTTGAGATTTTGAAGTCTCTAATGGAAGGGGAGGAGAGACTCTCTTAAACATCTTTCCTGTGGCCCCCTGTCATCCTCTCTTGTTCCGCCTGACCCCTCAAGGCCCCCATTGACAGGGGAAGCCATCAACTTTATTCATACACTTGTTAGGCCCTCAGAAGGAAGCCCTCACATTGTCCAGGAGAGCTGAAGGACCTCCTGGCGCCAAGCCTTAGCCACAGCACGTTTCATTACCACTCCATCAGAAAGCCTCTTCCAATACCACAGACATTTTCAGATACGTCCATCCGGCAGGCGATATAAGATACCTCTGGTGGGAAAAGGCCAACTACAAGAAGATTTGCATCCCAACTGTGACATTTTAAATAGGATTTTTGGGGAGAAATGGGATTTAATAGGTCTCCTTCCATTTGTATTGTATTTTTTTTATTTTTACTTATATTGTTGTTGATCATGATTCATTTTAGTGTCAGCTAGTCTTTGTAATAATATAGATGAGTTCATCCCTCCCTCCCTCCCTCCCTCCCTCCCTCCCTCCCTCCCTCCCTCCCTCCCTCCCTCCCTCCCTCCCTCCCTCCCTCCCTCCCTCCCTCCCTCCCTCCCTCCCTCCCTCCCTCCCTCCCTCCCTCCCTCCCTCCCTCCCTCCCTCCCTCCCTCCCTCCCTCCCTCCCTCCCTCCCTCCCTCCCTCCCTCCCCGCCTTTTCAAATTCCACAAAAATCCTCCTTGAATGAAAAGGATCAACTTGTGACGAAATATGAAATGACACGACGACACGCGAAAACCCCTCCGTGGGGATGTGCAGCCGTGGGGGGTTCAGGGTTTGGGTTACAGGGGATGACGGGCCAGGCAATCCAGCTAAGTGTTTCTACCCAGGTGTCCCCGGCCGAGGCTCTGCTCCCAGAGAAGATTACCAGGACTGGGACACTAGAAACTCTCATGTGCCTGTGTGGCCTGGTGTAGCGTGAACTCTGCGTGGGAATCACCTGCCCCCCCGGTGGGAGGGGGGGGGCGGCCCTGTGAGCTGCTGGACGACCTGGACCGTGTGTCCCCGTCTGGTGCCGGGATGGGCCGGTTAGTTGCGCTGGTCGTGGTGAGAGGAACAGACTCAGATGGTTGGCGATGCCAACAGCGCGTTTCAGAGGGGCCCTTGGAACTCGTAAAGTTCCAGAAAGGGGTAAAACGCTGTTGGGTCTTCGGTAAGTTGAAGTGCTCAGATAGCAGCCAGGCGTGATGATGGGGCGAGCTGTCCTGCTCGGGTCCCGAATGGGGGCCGGAGCAAGCTGTCCTGCTCGGGTCCCGAATGGGGGCCGGAGCAAGCTGTCCTGCTCGGGTCCCGACTGGGGGCCGGAGCAGGCTGTCCTGGCTGGGGGCCGGAGCAGGCTGTCCTGCTCGGGTCCCGACTGGGGGCCGGAGCAGGCTGTCCTGGCTGGGGGCCGGAGCAGGCTGTCCTGGCTGGGGGCCGGAGCAGGCTGTCCTGGCTGGGGGCCGGAGCAGGCTGTCCTGGCTGGGGGCCGGTGCAGGCTGTCCTGGCTGGGGGCCGGAGCAGGCTGTCCTGGCTGGGGGCCGGTGCAGGCTGTCCTGGCTGGGGGCCGGAGCAGGCTGTCCTGGCTGGGGGCCGGAGCAGGCTGTCCTGGCTGGGGGCCGGAGCAGGCTGTCCTGGCTGGGGGCCGGAGCAGGCTGTCCTGGCTGGGGGCCGGAGCAGGATATTACTCATCAGGCCTGGTTTTTCTGGTGGACACAGACTGTTGTTCCTGCTTCACATCCTAAATTACCCAGTTAATGGGAATTGGAAACACAATGGTCAACATAGCGGACACATCCTAATCTCTTTGGGCTTTCGCTCAGCACCCGACGCAGATTAAAGCACTTTGATTGGAGATTAATCTACAAACAAGACTATATGCCTTTTAGTCCAACAATTGGCTTATTCTGAGTGTGTTAAACCAGCCTTATAACTAACACCAAGCAGCCTATTGTGATTGTGCGACACTGTGTGTTGTCGCTTTGTTCTGTGTCAGTCGTCAGTGTGTCGGACAAGCCTGAGTGGGCGCAGTGTTGGTGGCCATAGAGGGCTAGGCTAGCATGAAGACTCCCCCTCGGAGAGGAGATGGAGAGAAAGCTCTGACACTCTCTGGGCCTTTCAGGCTCTGTTGCTGTTGCGTGTAATCGGCCTCCGATTCAACAGCTAGCAGCTGGTCTTAGTGGGAGTCGGTTGCAGACAATAGGCCAGAATTCCACATCCCCCGCCGAAGCCACCCCCGCCCTCACATTGGAAGAACAGCAGACCAGGGAACTGTCCCACTTCTCGTCACCACCCCACCCCGAGGTCTGGGGGTGTTTCCAGGCTAACTCACCAGGCCCCTCCCCTCCACCAGAGCACATCTGGGGGGTAGAGGGTAGCCCTCCCCCTGCTTCCTACCAGAGCTTCCTACTCTATTCTCCTTCCTTAGCCCCTTAGCCTCCTACCCCAGCCCCTTAGCCTCCTACCCCAGCCCCCCAGCCTCCTACCCCAGCCCCCCAGCCTCCTACCCCAGCCCCCCAGCCTCCTACCCCAGCCCCCCAGCCTCCTACCCCAGCCCCCCCAGCCTCCTACCCCAGCCCCCCAGCCTCCTTCCCCAGCCCCCCAGCCCCCCAGCCTCCTACCCCAGCCCCCCAGCCTCCTACCCCAGCCCCCCAGCCTCCTACCCCAGCCCCCCAGCCTCCTACCCCAGCCCCCCAGCCTCCTACCCCAGCCCCTTAGCCTCCTACCCCAGCCCCTTAGCCTCCTACCCCAGCCCCTTAGCCTCCTACCCCAGCCCCCCAGCCTCCTACCCCAGCCCCTTAGCCTCCTACCCCAGCCCCCCAGCCTCCTACCCCACCCCCCAGCCTCCTACCCCAGCCCCCCAGCCTCCTACCCCAGCCCCCCAGCCTCCTACCCTAGCCCTTAGCCTCCTACCCCAGCCCCCTAGCCTCCTACCCCAGCCCCCTAGCCTCCTACCCTAGCCCTTAGCCTCCTACCCCAGCCCCTTAGCCTCCTACCCCAGCCCCCCAGCCTCCTACCCCAGCCCCCCAGCCTCCTACCCCAGCCCCCCAGCCTCCTACCCCAGCCCCCTAGCCTCCTACCCCAGCCCCCCAGCCTCCTACCCTAGCCCTTAGCCTCCTACCCCAGTCCCCCAGCCTCCTACCCTGTGGGTCTTTCCAGGAGGTACTGGACTGGATAATGAGTCCCTCTGGTCTGCTGACGTTTACAGCCTGTCGTGCTCGTTAATTACAAGATGCTGCCTATCGGTGTTTGTGTGTGTGTGTCTGCGTGTGTGTGTGTTTGTGTCTGCGTGTGTGTGTCTGCGTGTGTGTGTCTGCGTGTGTGTGTGCGCTGACTA